>NC_037540.1:7448758-7458758 GCF_001531365.2 Cynara cardunculus var. scolymus
CTTTTGACATGATAAAACTATTTATTTTTTGTTAAAAAAATTATATTTAACTTAAAAAATTTATTGAATAAATTTTTTAAACAAAAATGTAATTTTTTAATAAAAGAAATAAATTTCTAAAAATATTAAATTTGAGTGATGGTCAAGTCGGTCAAAAGAAGTGTCATATCGATGTCATATTTTTTTGCACACAGGTTCTCATTAGCACCAGTTTTTGCTAAATGAGTAACTGATGGTTAATTATATAAACTTTTAAATTTAAATGTTAAAAACGTAATTTTAAATAAATATTGAGTTATTTTTGTCAGAAGCCCCCAACTTCCATTTGCCTAAAACATATATATTCTATATAACATGAAATACAAATATTACACATTGGTCCCAATATTTACAAATTGCTAAATACAAAAGCAACTACAAACTTTTTGCTCACTACATGCACATATTCAGCTTCCCAAAATCCACATATGTAAAGTATTAACAATTCATTCACAACTTTCTCTTCCCTTTTACCTTCTACATGTACCCAACATGTAATGCATATTTTTTAAAATAAAACGATGGTTAAACCATAAGGTGTAGTGAGTAATTATTTGATTGCTATTATAGAGTGGAAATCACCAGAACATTTTTGGAAGGCTAATGATTAAAAAGATAATATGCAATTATCATTTAATTTCAAACTTTCATTTATCGCATCATATAGATGAGACAACTCCATTTCATCGCATCAAACTCATAAGATACCAAAACTTGTCACATAGAATATATAATACCCCAACTTGTAGCATGATTCAGATGCGATAACAACTTTTGTCGCATCTGACAGATGCGATAATCCCTTTCCTCGCATCAGCCAGATGCGATAACACTAACTTGTTGCATCCTAAGGATGCGATAAACACAACTCCTTGCATCATTCATATGCGATATCTTCTGTTTGTCGGACCATAAAGATGCGATAGACACAACATTTTGATTCTAATCCCAACCTTATCTCATCAAGTACATGCGATAAAATTAATTCCGTCACATTATAAAAATGTGATATCAATAATCTCATGATCAAAATATCATCATTTCCATAAATTGGTTATGTCACCCTTATCACAGTATACTCAACTCCTGATTATGCATCCCTTATTACAAAATATACACAGTTCCTGATTTTGTCACCCTTATTACCAAATATACTCAACTCCTGATTANTACTCAACTCCTGATTATGCATCCCTTATTACAAAATATACACAGTTCCTGATTTTGTCACCCTTATTACCAAATATACTCAACTCCTGATTATGTCACCCTTATTATAAATATACCCAATTCATGATTATGCCTCTCTTTTTACAATCAGTTGATAATAATATATCAAAAATCAAAATCATGCTAAAAATAACATATAATCAGTTTAAAACATCTCATGTATGAAACCATACAAATTCTTATTAAAGCAAGTCAAATGATGCTTTCAAAATAGAAATTCCTCTTGAAATCACAAAAAGATGAAGACTTTAAAACAACAACAATTAGCAGATAAAATAACGAAAGCAGTTTCTTCTTCTTCTTCTTCTTCTTCTGTTTTTGTTTACTTCGAACCCAGGAAACCAGAACCACACCAACTTTCTCATCTTATTTCAATAATAATAGAAAGAGATAAAATTAACACACACAAATATATATATATATATATATAGAGAGAGAGAGAGAGAGAGAGAGAGAGAGAGAGAGACTTAATCAAATGAGAACTGATTAGTTTGTGGTAACTGTGAGATCCAATCTCAACCACAAATCAATGGATAAATTAAGAAATTAATAATTATGGTAGTTTGAGTTAAAATTATAATTAGAGGGCATTTTAGGTATTTTTTAAAAACTCCTCTCTCCGACCTCCAATCTCCGGCCTCCGGTGAACAAAAATCCGGCAGATACCAAGTAATCACAAAGATACACAATGTGATATACAGTGGTACTCAAATGGTATCACACTATATCACAATGGGTATCACATTGTGTATCTTTCTAATTACTTGGTACCTGCCGGATTTTTGTTCACCGGAGGTCGGAGATTGGAGGTCGGAGAGAGAAGAGATGAGAAAGAAGTTTTTAAAATACCTAAATTGCCCTCTAATTATGATTTTAACTCAAACTATCATAATTATTAATTTCCTAATTTATCCGTTGATTTGTGGTTAAGATTGGATCTCACAGTTACCACAAACTAATCAGTTCTCTTTTGAATGAGCTCCCTATGTATGTATGTATGTATGTATGTATGTATGTATGTATGTATGTATGTATGTATGTGTGTGTGTGTGTGAGAGAGAGAGAAGAATGAGACAGTGAAGTTAATGGATATTTTAAACAAAATTTTAAAATACACCCCTCAATTTTAAAAACAACTCTCAAACTTTTATTCAATCAACCGTTATCACATAATAAGTCATATTGTGCGAATAAGCCACAAATAAACAATCCAAAAGAGTTATGCGAATAAACCATATAGCCCATTATCTGTGTAGTTTAGATAGTCTAGTTTAGTATAAATTACCGTTAGTTAGCATGGTCGGTTAGTTAGTTTACTTTCTTTTATTTTTGTTATTCATTAATTTTCTTATTTTAGAAACCATGGAAATCCAAAGTGGTTTGCATCACTAATTTGTAATTTGGAGTCGGCTTGTACTCGATCATCACTTTTTATATGTTACGACACCATATACTTGTAGTTAATTTAAGACAAATCACAAACAAATTGATAGCACTTGATGATTTATGATATGGCGTTTTCGTCATTTTATTCGAATTACAATCAAAATATTGCTAAATCACTAATGTGATTACTCTTTAACATTACATACCTTCTCATACTGTATACTCATCTCACACACATTTTAATTCGGTCAAACATAATTGTTTCTAATTTTAAAATTACACTTTACACCTTTATACTTATTTTATAACCTTTACTTTTCATTTTTTATTTTACATCATTATAACATTGACATACATAATAATATATTAAATACGTTAAAGAAAAACGTTTCTTTTAACAAATTACATCATTATAACTGTCTCATCAATACCTTTACAATGAGTCTAATTTTGAATATTTTTATCATCTAATCATATTATTATATATTATAAAACCAAGAAATTATTTTTAGCACTTAGGCTTTATATCCTTATACTCATTTATTTAGTTTATTTTATATATTTTTCTTTTTTCTTTTTACATCCTTGTCTTATTAATATACATAATCATATATTAAATAAAATATGTTAAAAGTACTTTTTTTATTACAAATTACATTATTATAACCATCTCGTAAATACCTTTAAAATAAACTCAATATTGAATATTTTTGGATTTAATCACTATTAAATATCATAAATACTACGGAATTATTTTTAATACTTACAGTTGGTACGAAATTATTAGAAAAAATATATATTGATTGATGATTTTAAAATTGTTACACACAATATGACTAAGACAAAGTTTATCAATCGCATATATCTTAATAAATTAATAATTTTTTAAAAATTGTTAAAAAGTTTTTAGAGTTGTTATACAACCCATTGAATATTTCAAAAGGGTGTGATTGCATAACTTCAACACTGAATGAGTATGCCCGAAATAGTAATCTATACTATATTATAAAGCATTTGGCTAATATCTTAAAAACAACTTTTTAAGCATTATGTACTGCTATATAAGGCTTAATTATTTAATTTTCAAGTTTACAAGTTTCCAATGCTTTAGTACAACTTATAAAACACGTATCTCCGCAATCCCTTCATTCATATCCTTAAAACACTTATCTCCTCAGTTCCTCCATTCATATCCTTCTCTATTCGATTTCAAATAGATTCATCCATATTCTTCTCTATTTCAATTTCAAACAGATACATATATTTAAATAACCTCTTTGTCCATACTGTTCAATCAATTTCAACTGCTCAACCGATTTAGATGGAGATACTTCACATCCTCTACTCGTATATAGTTGAAGCAAGTTATCTAAATCACTTGTTTTGTTCTTCATAATACAAGCAGAGTCCAATTTTCCAAGGTTTATTTTCTTCACCATATCGTTCAATTTCTAGGGTTTCTCTATGGCTTATTTCTTATTTTTGCAACCTATTTCTAATTACTGATTATGTGTGTGAGTTTATATTGTCATTGCTAATGTGAGTAAATTTGACCGTTTTTTGTTGTTGGATTTATCTATTGGATTATCGGTATAAGTTTTGCTCTTCTTAGGAACTGTATGCATTTGAACGAATGTTGCTAACTGTAGTTGAAAGTACTTGTGATGCTTGATGTTGTACTCGATTGCAGCAACATCTCTCCATGTGCTCTCATTCTAATTAATTGCTTCAAGTTACAACGTGATACTATACGTTCTAAGTATGCAAACATGTTCAACATATTTACCACTGGTTATAGAGTCACCGTCATCCTCTCAACATGGGGCTTTTAAACACTCGGCCGATACGTTAATTGTAACCATTATGTAAGATTGGCATTAACAAGAGAGTAGCTGATGCCCACAATTAAGCTGAAAATGGATACATTAGAGATCTCTCGAGGTAACTACATGGACTACCCCATATCAATATCGATTAAACGTATAAAAAGAACATTTAGATTGCAATAGTACTCGTGAATTATTGATTTGAATGATTGATAATATCACAAATGTTATTTTATATCTAATAACGTTTTTTATTTTATAAAATACTGAATAATCTAAATAATAATCATAAATATTATTTTTATTTTTTTAACCTTAAAAATATAATTAAATTAATACAATATTAATAAAAAAATAATTAATTTTAATTTGTTTTGACCTTAAAAATATAATTAAATTAATACAATATTAATAAAAAAATAATTAATTTTAATTTGTTTTGACCTTAAAAATATAATTAAATTTAATAGGTTATCTGATTTTTACTTACATTCATAATGAACATATATTTCAGTAGTATTAATCTTTTATGATCATATCAATCAGTTCTCTTTCAATTAAAACACAATATTACAAATCTAACTAATTAGCATATAAAAATCAATTCATTTGATGTGTTTTAATTTTTATTCAAGTCTAGAAATAATAAAAACTCAATAACCTTTAAATTAACATAAAAAATTACGATAAAAAACTATGAAACTAGTAAAAACGGACACTCTAAAAATCGTGATGAAAATATATAAAAACACTCAAAATAATTTTATAAAAATATGGTTTTTTATTAATACGCTAACTATTTTTCATTTTTATTTCCATTAAAAGATGCAACCCCTTCGACTCGTCGGCTTTGGCTTTGATGGTTGATTGATGAACCAACATCCTGGTGCGGATTCTTCAGACCTACATGCGTTAGAATACCTGACATTTAAATTTTTAAAATTAAACAAAATAAAATCATGCAATTTAATGTATCATGCAATTTAATGTATAAGTTTACTTTATATTTTATGCTTTTTTGAATATTAAAAAAAATATTCTCACTTGAAAAATTATGAGTTACTACTAATATTTGACATATATTTATATAAATTATTGCATTTGTAAGTAATTTTAGTATAAAAAATATCACAATTAAAAAAAATCTACTTTCTATGTTTCGTTAGTCAAGTGAAGACTAGTCACATGTAAAAGTATGATAACATATATGGGTAATTTAAATTGTGAGAAGGCAAGAAGTTTCAAGATTATATATGATTACATGTGATAATATGCTTAATCATATATGATTAAACACATGTCGCATTGATCAGGGGTACCTTTGGTCGCGCTCATCAAGTCACATGTATCTCTTTTGGATGTATTTAATTATATATGATTAAGCGTACTTATCACATGTAAGCATATATGATTTTGGAACTTCTCATCTTCTCGTAAATTGGTCAACTTTTCGCATAATCCTCTCTTATACATATATTATTTATTTGTACTAAACATGAATATTGTTCATATACTTGACAACAAATTGAATTTATATGAAAAACATACCTAGATTTGGTGTCCATAGGCATATATTTATCGTTACTCTTATTGCTTGATCGGGTGCTAAAACTGTTCTTATCCGCAGACATCATTGACGAGCTTCGCGATTTTTTCGTACCCAATGAAACCGGGATGAACATCTTTAGCATAAAAACTCCAGTATCCAAGCTAACACTTCTTGAAATTATACTTTTTTTCCGAATCGTCTTCTTTCCCTTGAAACTTGTTTGCTTAACCACAGGTTGTACCCTTTCAAGATCATCTACAACAATATCTTTTAACGATAGTTCTTGACAAGACTCAGATAGGTTGTTCATCATTTCCATGATCTTATTCCGTCGCTCGTTTGTGGGCGATGAGCAATTGTAACCGGAATAAACGGGGTTTGGCGTAAAAGATGGCGAGAACACAAAAGAGTCTTCGTGTTCCATGGGGGTTTTATTATAGTTGATATCTGAGATGTCACAAAACGTAAACTCCGTTGCAGATGTGCAACGAAGTTTTGATAGAGAGGGAGAATGAAGAGAAGACATGTTGGCATGCCTTTGTTGAAGCGGAATCATATCATTGATTGTGAGAAGGAAATATGGAGAAATGGATATATATATATATATATATATACATATATATATATATATATATATATATATATATATATATATATATATAAATGAGAAGAGAGTGGGATGGAGACGACAATTGGGTTTCTTTTGTTTGGTTCTTGATTTATGTATTGGTCAACGTCAACAACACTATACATTCACTTTAGATTTTAACTCTTTTTTGACCATTACTTATCAAAAGTATTTTATGTAGAACATAAGTTCTTAATTATTAAGGATCATATGAAGAAAATTCAGACATGTTTGTCGATTATAAAGCTATCTAATTTTTATAGTTATTAAAAAAACTGTATTTTTGAATTGTTATAAGTTAGTACTGGGATTATTTCAGTAAACTCCAAAGCTATTTTTAGTTACAGACCCTTTCAGTTCATTGATTACCATATTGCTTTGAAGGTTGGAAACCTTCTCTCACTCAGTTCACCTCCCCTGTAGGTAAAGCGGCAAACTTTTCCGTAATATTCGCCATTTATGTTCTTGTATATTTAATCTACCACTCATATATATATATATATATATATATATATATATATATATATATATATATATTATTGACATTGAAAAATAACATTATCGAACATATATAAATCAATGTCGACATTCTTACCTGTAAGATTTGGTTCATAATGTTAGAGGCTATGACATGTCATAAAGTTCCATTCAAAATGAAATTTTATCATACAAATATAAAAACAAGCGAACCATGACATGCCAAAACGTTAATGTGGCGTTTGTGTCATGAAAGCTATAACAGTATGTATTTTTAAAGTACTAGATATTGTGGTAGGTATGAAAGACTCCAATTTAGAAACTTAAAATCATGGTCAAAGAAGGAAAAGTAAAGTCGTCGTAGTTTTCTTTCCATTAACCATCAAGAGGTACATGGGGAACTAAGTTTGTGTTAATTTTTTATCCATACAGTTTGTATTTTATTCATGCTAGATTTGTCGTATTTTATTATCATTTATGTCGATAATTTTTTTTTTTTGATTAACCTGGATATCCGCTATGCGAGCCGACTAATCCTAGGACGACCACCTGCTTTGCAGATAGTCCGGAGTCACCGCATTTGAGGAGATTTTTATTTCTCCTTAGATTTGAACCTGAGACCTCCTGATACTTTTGCAAATAATTTTAAATCTACTTAGATTCAGATGATTAATTAGAAGCTTGAAACTAATTGCAAAATAAAAGGAGAAAGTGGATCCAAAGAACTTTTTGGACGCAAAAGTCAAGCATACGAGTTGTAGGTCCAAGTGAAATAAAATTTTCAAATATGGCGTATTTTAAAAGTGCTAATTTTTTATGATTTCAAGACCCGTTATTTTGATTGTTTATTTAATTAGAAACAGTCAATGAATATTTAAAAAAGATCCAATATCATACCATAGAAAAAACATTACAAATAAAACTCGTATAACTCTCATTCGACGTCTAATGATCGTCTCAATAACACATTTTTGCAATTCTAAGATTCTCCATATATTACGTTTATAGTCCGAAAAACTGAACTTCACGTAAAGAGTTCATTGAGTGTTTTATGAAACGAGGTTTAATCAGTAACTATTCTTTTTAATCAAGGTATCTATATGACTTTGTAAAGACCTTTCTTCCTTTCTCTAACGTTATAACTAGACTATTTATAACCACCAACTAGTTTAATGTCACAGAGGTTCTAAAATTCCCGTTCTAAGAGAAAATTACATGTTGCAAGCTTCAAACCTGTCGTGCCATGGGTAAACATTGACTTGGTATTACATGTCTACATTTATTGAATATGTGTCAAATGACATCGATTTTATAAATGTAAATATTTTTCAATAAAAAATTATGATTTCCCACTCTCTCTCTATCGAGGTTGGTCCCCGTACTGTAGTCCCTTCTTCACCATCAATGATGAGAAAACTCATTCAATTTCCCTTTCTTCTAGGTGGGATATGGGTCCTGCCGGAATACGCTACCGCCACCGTCTCTCTCTTCCTACTCCTTCCGCCCGTGAAAGAAACTAGAGGACGTTGTTGCACATATCCCCATCCTACGCCGTTCTCCATTCTCTCTTCACAATCACAATAACTTCATCAACAATTTCCTTTATTTTCTCCAGATTTTATGATTCGGGTTTGAATCATAAACCGGTGTTTGTCCAAATTGACGATTTTGATTTTGATTTTGTGGATTCCCAAGTATTGATGATGCAGGTTTTCGACTAGAAAAGATAAATGAGTTTTAGACATCATAATATACAACATATTTATATATGATATACATCTGGTAATGTAGTAAAATAAATCGACAGCTCAACATTGTTTCGTTCCTGTAATATTAATATAAAAAAACCTCGAATTTAAATTATTAAATTATTTTTGGCGTGGTTTTGGGGTAATTTGGAATAATCCAATTTTGAAAATGGTTGACGTGGAACTTTGACTACTTTGGGAGGAGTCAACTTGCCGTCCAAAACGGGAGAGGCTTTAACATCTGTCAAATCAATATGGACTTACAGAAACATTGTAGATTTGAAGGACATCCTGAAAACAATCTTCAAGTGTAAAGTGGCATAAGACAGGGGATTACCTGTGTTTTGTTGGACGGTTTACAATATTTTTACAATCCAACTTAATTACGGCGGTTTGGAAAAATCTCAACCCAATCCATTCAAAAGTATAACTCAACGAGTTGGGTTGATGGGTTAGTAGTTACATAAACTTGACGAATGAAATAATTCATAAAACTTAAGTTTATAGACCATATTATATAGCGTCCTATCTAAAAAGGTTTATAGGACGTTTTTGGACGTTTCAACAAGTGTTTTAGAATGACCTATAAGTAAAATGTCGTATTAGTTAATTTATAGAAACATTCTAAGAAGTGTTCCGTAAACTCATCTATTTATAGGAAATCTATGCTCATATGACACTTTTTCAAGTCGTGTCGTATAAAATAACTTTTACGACACTTTAACATAGAATTTGTTAAGATGCCCAAAATCATCCTATAAACATACTGTAACTCTTTTCTTCCTATAAAATATCATATTAGGACGCTTAGACATTTTAGGCATCCTATAAGATATAATGTTGCAATGAAATGCTATAACTGAGCATTTTCTTTCCACTAACGTACATCATAAAATAACAGGGTATTTAGATTGATTGATTCATCAACCAAATATCTGTCAATATCATTCATATTCTCCGACATATCAATTTGTTGTTGCTGTAAAAAAGATTTCAATAATTTAATACTTATTAATTAGATTATTTGTCATCATTCTTTGATCGTGAATCTCTTTCAGTAACCTATACATTTAGCTAAAATGAAATACAAACATAAAATCAATGAAAATTATATAAA
>NC_037540.1:7461127-7472416 GCF_001531365.2 Cynara cardunculus var. scolymus
ATGCAAATATGCAATCCACTTCTCCTAAGGCTTGACTATGCATGGTAAGTGCATCTAGGAATTAATTTCCGTCCAGTTGACACTTGTAGTATGGTTTTGTTAACATTGAAGAACTTCTCGGTGCTTCATTTATGACTGGTCCATATCGACTTTGCTTCTAATAAGTAGAACTTAGCACCAACTATCTTACGATCAATTCACTCCAAATTATTTATTAAGCATAGCATCTCATTACTCATTASTATCCAAAKCAGACATTTGACAAACAAATTAATAAATACAAAAGAAGAGATTTTTGCCTTGTAAGTTTGCACTCTGAAGATTAGCCCCAGCCAGCAAAGCTCCACGAAGATTTGCTCCCGTGAACTCACATCTTCCCTAGGCAAGACAAAATCAATTGAGGTGGCTAGTAATGGAAATGGCTTTTGACCATATTGTTCACAAAAGATAGCCAGGTACAAAGTGTAAGTGAATTCCCACAAATATATTTTGGAGCATTTATATAACCAAAAACTTTTTGCATCATAACAAGAGAAATTATAGGTCCACTGAATCTTACTCACGCAATGTTGCATTGTGAAAAATGGCATTTTCAGCATCTACATCCTGCAATCAAATATAGAAAGCAGAATTGTAGATCAAATTAGTAAAATGAAAAGGTCAATCAATGGAGAATTTGACTATCATGTGACCACACTCTAGATGTTTAACTAAATTAAAACAATAATATAAGGCCACTATATTATACAAATACATGCATAAGATGACTCCTGCAGATACCATTAGACATAAATAGTTTAAGAAGAAGATAATTACTGTCATTCCCAGACTTAGGGTCCTGTTTATTTTTTTTCTTAATCGCCTTACGAGTTTAGTGACTTATACGCTCAACCATTAACCATATTTGTTTGTGGATTAATTTTAAGCAATGGCTGAAAATGACAGAAATGAATAAGCCACCATATATCTCTGTCAACAGTAAGCCATCCTATCCCAGACCTGTCTAAATAAAAAAAAAATTCCCCGGAGCTGGTTAAGAACTCAATGAAAGAAAAGTGCACACCAGTACTAACTTACATATAAAGTTGTCATCTTATTACAGACATGTCTTCATAGAAAAAAAACAGCCCCTAAGCTAGTTAAGAACTCAATGAAAGAAAAAGGCATATCAATAGTAAGTCGCATATAGATTACCTGAAATTTTGCACAATGAAGATCAGCACGTGAGAAGAACACATTTATCAGGCAGGCATAGCTGAAGTCCACATATGACAAGTCCTGCACAAGTTATAGTAGAAGAATTTGGATCAGAAGAGCCAACATACATGATACATGTCTATAACATTGACTATGATTTGGTTTTCACACTTTGCCTAAAAAAAGTTTATTAACAACATTCACGACCATTGGCATATTTCCAACTTTCTACTGGGCTAGCCATCCAAAAATAATAACTGTATAAATACTGGCTCTTGATAGCCAGTTTTTGTTCGACTTTTTCATAGCCAATAAGAATCAAAACCGTTGAAAGAACTCATGCAATAGTCAGAAATTTCTYGATGAAATGGAGCTGGAACAACCAGTTCTTCCTGGATACCCTGATTCAAGGCCAAAGGGATTACAAAAAGAGCATTTAAGCTTCATGTGTTCTCCTTTCATCCATTGTAAAAACCATCGATCAAGCTGATGTTGTTGGTGTGATACATTGTGATAACAGGTATCATCTCATTACATTCTGTTTTTTTAGAGAAGAATTTACCATCTTTTTTTAGAAAAGAATTTACCATCTTTTGATAATCAATCATGTCCTATCATTGTTCTTGCTGCACTTTTCTCCTTCTATTATCTTATTTTTTAAAACACATGGTTTGAGATCAATATTTACTCACTGTTAACATAATACATCTGTATATGCTGCACAACMTTGCCGTTCACAACCATGCATATGCTTTTTTAAAGAGACTTTTATCATTGTATTTACTGCATCTTCTTCTCTAGTTTACACTTTGGTCTAATATTGATTTCTTGATCTTTCGGGTGGAAAAAAATCGAAAAGGAAGCGAGATAATGATAAGAATGCAGAAAAGGAAGGAGATACTGGTAGGAAGGAGAAGAAGAGAGCAAAAATATGTGCAAAAATATGGTGTGATACATTGTGATAACATTTAGCATTTGTCTTCATATTTGCCTGGGCAGATATCAGTTGTCTTCAATTTGTCTGGACATAAAATGGTGTGGTGNATTTGTCTTCAATTTGTGCTACCTGCTGAGGTTTTGTTTTGCTAGACAATCTTAACATAGAGAGATGGAACTTGAGTATTCAATTAGTACCACCTGGTGATATTGATAAGCCCTGTTCTGCTTGATCAATARTTGTAAACATGAATTCAAACATATAAATTTACCATTTATTAATATACCACAAGTTTGCACATGTATATATTGTCTTTATATACACAGTACCACAAGAAGATACACATAATTGTAGATATTAAAGATTTCCAGAATCAAAACAAGAAGATAAAACCAATACAGAGTAGACAGTAAGAAGTATTATGAAAACATGGATTCAAACATATACAAGGACCATTTAATAATGTATCACAAGTTTGCACATCAAAAATATTTGTGATTTCATGTGATCCATCAGAATCATGAACATGATTACATAAACGGATTATTATTTTTTAAATTATTTTACTAAATCATATTAATATTTTATTTTAGGAATGTAAATCAAGATTAATTTATTTTATTTGAAACGGTTGCATTTAAAAATTTTAAATTTATATTAGGAATTGACTAACATACCCTTTTAGTTTGATTTTAATTGTATAATTAATATATTAAAATGATTGGTTGAGATTGGTTCTCACAGTTACCACAAACAATTCAGTTCTCCCTTGAATAGGCCCCTATATATATATGGCAAAATAAAATTTTATTTAGGGTCAAATTAGGGACGGGTAGTGTCATCTCTGACCTCGCTTTGGCCTCCAACAAAGGCAGGAATCCCTGTGTATAGTTATATATAAAATTCGACACTATTTGGAAAAAAAATCCTTAGTTTACGCCCCATTTTTTCACGTTACTAAACTAACTTGGAAGCTAAAAGTTATAAGTAAAAAGCTACTTCAAATGACATTTCAATAAACTCCATGTGTATTATTTTTTTTCCCTTCCAACTATGTACCCTTTAAAGTGACATTATAAACCCATTTTGAAACTTGTATATGTAGTGGCAACGAGGTGTTGAAAGCAGTATTGATTGTAAAACCTAATAGACTTACTATTTAAAGAAAGAAGGAAGTTCCAAATATAGGTAAATTTTAAAATACTTTGATTAATATGTTTTATAAAACCCCTAATTAATTCTTTCACTCCCCTTCCCATATCATACATTTATTTCAGATAATTAACCTTAATAATAATAATAATAATAATACTCTATCCTTATGGATCTCATTTCCACGGTGGCTGCTGGTAGTTGTAATCACCGGAGAAACCATCCCATCCGCCATCTGGTTCTTGCCGTTTCTCTCCAACCACCCAACTCGACGGTCCTCCATGGCAATTATTCATCATCAAATCCACGTTATCTTGGGAACCACCAGCATCCATGTTCATCGCGAAAGCCGTAGGCGGTGGTTGAGGCGGAACCCCACCTCTTGGATCAACCATATATGGAGTGGGTGCACCTACTCCACCTCTTGGATCAACCATATATGGAGTGGGTGCACCTACTGATCCGTAGGGAGAAGAGAGATACATAAATGGAAAACCATGCACACCCACACCGTTCCTCACTGCAGGCTCCAACATCCTTCTGTTAGGAGGAGGCTGCAGAATACCATTCTCAACTCTGGTACCGAAGAGCGAAATAGCAGACTCGTCTTGGCTCAACAGATTATGATGATTCGAAAAACCATCATTTGGAAAGTTTGAGTGGTCGTTCAGATTCAAATCGATGTTCCTCATAGAAGGCTGCATTACGGACGATGAAGAGGATTGAGATGGACTTCGGCCCCCGTTTTGATTTAGAACAACATTGTCAACACTGCCATCACCGAGACTATTAAGATCTAAATGCAACCTCATTGATTTCCTTGGACTCGCCTCTATGGAAGATTCTTCCCCAGAAGGAAGACTGGATATGATCGGGTTCTTGTTTTGCGATGAGTAGCCTCCAATCTTATCCTCGCCGTCTTCGGCAACATTCAGATCAATATTGAGACGATCTGAACGTTGTTTAGAGTTGTGCGAGGTCCCACACTCAGCAATCCGTCGGAAAGCGCTGGTCATGGCAGATCCTTTCCATCCAAGGTCACCCTCAGATTGAATATCGGCCCTGGAAGCAGAAACAACAGAGATTGGGGTTGTCACCGGACGCTCAATTTCTTCAGAACAACCCTCTTGATTCAAATCAAACCCAGGAAAACATCTTTCGGTGTTGACTTCCGATTCTTGAGCCACCTCAGAAACTAAGCCAAGGGTAGCTTCGCCATTATTAACATGCACAACCTTCGTAGAAGGTCCGGGTCCAGATGAAGCTAGCTTAGTCGGACCACCAATAAGTAGGCTTTCTTTTCCATTTCTAGAGACTGACCTTTCAATTCCACCCTTAGAATCAACTTCTCTTTCCACCTCCATAGCAACTTTTCTAGCAACCTCCACCATTCCACCACCGCCTTCGCCATTTATCAATGGTTTGGAGAAACCTGAACCAATCCCCGAATCGTCCTCACTTTGACCACCAACTTGTTTCTTTGTATCAGCAGCCCCACTCTCACTTTCAGCTATCGCCCATTTACAATTCTCACCGCCACTGGAATCCACCACCTCGTCATCGTTGTCACCAGTATCACCAAGAACCACCTTTGTCGTTCGAGGGTTCACGTTCTTATCCGCTAATGGTTTCTCTTTTTTATCTACTTCCCGAACACTACCGAAGCATACCAATGGCCTCATTTCATCACCAGATTGTTTTGAAAGTTGTTCATCATCATCATCACTGCATGAAGGAGAACTAGCCAACGGAGGATATGTTTCACCATCCTGCTTCTGCATCCACTTATCCCACAAAGCTTTCGCTTTCTCGTAAACCACAGAATCGTCATGATCAAGAAGTCCTAGAACACTTGTTAGTATTCCAGAACACACCAACCTGCTCTTATCTATCTGCAGCCTATCAAGTGCTCTTAACAATGCAATGGTTGAGTCATGGATGCCGGATTCATCTCCAAACTTGTGAGCATCTTTGAGCCAACTCTTAATCAACCGGAGTCCATCCAATTCAACAAAAAGATCAAGGCATTCCTTGCTTTCAGTGACCACAATAACATTTGCAACCATATCCCACTGTGTGGATGCATCACCAACATTCTTGACAACAGAATCTTTCTCCTTTTGCATCACGGTCATGAGCTCCTTAACTCTATCAGGAGATGTGAGCCCATCTTTTATCTCGGCTAAGGTAAAGAAGTCCTCGAGCATCATAACGCTTCACCTGTCAGTTACCACTTCCAAGACTGAACGAAAAACAAGGGCATTCAAGGACACTTGCTCTCATCACTGAGAAATCGTAAACACAGCCATTAAATATCATTTAACCCATACCCTGCAAAAATAGACATTACCAAAGTACATTTAAGCTTATGGCCAAACAAATTTAGCAGACTAGGAAAGCAAACATTCAATTGAGTGATAAAAGAAATATTTATGGGAATCTGGATATACCCTACGCCCTAAGGGAAGAAACGAGTGTTTTTGTTTTCATTTGTGAATGCAGCCTTTAACTGTTTATTAGCTTACAATCAGTTGAGTCAAAGCATTCATAGAAAGCAAGTTATTCTCTTTCCCATCTGAAATGAGAATGACAATGTATTTTCACTCAACACGATGATTTAAGTTGCACCAAGATATATTTCACACTACGTCTTTAAGTCTTAAGGACTTGTAAAGAATTGGAGTCTCCAATCAAACACTAACGACAAAAAAGATATATAACGTATATATATGTATATGTATGCATGACATCGAACGATCATATCTCTATGCAAAAGAAAACACAATACTAGCAGAAAAATAAAAAGATCAACATATAACATTAGAACGTAATGATGGTATGGCTTTCTGACTAATCAGCCAAAGAAGAGGCTTTGAAAGGGATTGTACCACTTCTACATGTGTTGTTCATTGAGTTTTCTGGTTTTTATTTCCACAAGCTCCTTTAACAGGTAAATATATGTAATTTTCATGTACTTCTTGCATTTCTAAAATGAAAATGCAAGTAGAAGTTTCCATTTACGAATGGACAATCCCTTTAAAACATACATCTTACGAAAAATGGCACAAAGAATAAGCATGTAAATGTAAAACAGCATGCAATGATGCAATTTGGAGAGAGAGATTAAATCATTCCAAAATCTTTCGTACAAGTATGGAAAGAGTTGTAAACATGCGTTCCAAGGTAACCTACATTCAGTTCCTTTGGATATTGATTGTGGGCGGTATCTTACAACTATCACAAAATAACAGAACATTATTAAAAAACAACCTTCACATGTGGAAGATACGTAGAATTGCTCTTCAGTTGTATCTCTAAACAAAAAAAAGAAAAAGAAAAGAGTGACCACACACAAACGAGCAGAGAAAGTCCATGCATGTACACTTAAAACAACATGTAATTGGAAAAAATGAGAGATGCAACGACTGTAAATCATTTTCAGAAGTTCAAAAAAAGTTAGAACATTTGTTCTAGTGTACTAACCTATATCTGGTTCCTATATCCATTATTGACTTCTATCTTACATCCCTCTTAAAATGGTAAAATATTTTTTTTTAAATCTACCTTGATGGCCAGACAGTGCATGCAATCATTTCTTAATCATAAACTTTGACAGAATACTACATACAAAAATGAAGGACAAGCACCTTAAATAGTAAATGAGGATAAAAACAACTCGTAAGTCAAAATGTATGCAACTGTTTTAGACCTCAGATGACTAATACAAAATGTTGTTATCTATACTGTTTAAATTTTAAATACATCATTTGGTCAAATGTTGACACATATATCCACTTGGAATCACTCTGAAACTAAAACATATAAAAAGCTCAAGTAAAAAGTCTGTTTAAGCTTCAAGACTTCGGATTCATAAACTTTTAGCTTTTTATCGAAAAAACTATATCAAGGTGATTAATGTGGAAACAAATTATTACTACCGAACTTTAGGCTTCAGTAAGAAACTAAAGGGGAACATTCACCAGAAAAGGATGAAGCCACGAGTTCTTAAACGAAAAAAATGGACAACGAATTGGTTTGTGTTTTTTCAGGCAATTTATAGTCTATGACAACAGTAAGAATTAGTAAGGTAAGGGATATAATCAGTCATATAGATGCATTATTATGCCTGCTGGCGACTCGATCATCAGCTACTTACATAAATTAAGAAAATAATAAGAAGTTAACTGCTCAAATACCTTTCTCCAAGCCTAACCATTGCTCTAAGACCTAATTTAGACAACGAAACAGAAGTTACCAGTATTCAACTTTATGTTGTTTTAATCAAGGGTTCATGCCCCAAAAGACTTGCAAGGTAAATCAATATGCATTCTTTTCTTCCATTTGCTACCGACATAACTTTAATCTCTTAATATCGTATACGAGAATGAAACTGCCAGGGACACCAGTTACCTGTATGCTATATAAGAAAATGTAAAATAGGTAAGATGTTCACCAACTCCAAAAGACACATGCCTAACCTTCATGGACAAAACCAAGATGCTTAATACACAGCAAAGTGCCTAGGCAATAAACCTATTCTGCCACTAAATGCCCACGAACTTAAAAAGTCAATCAGCTATGACATCAACCATCCTTTTAACGGCCTCTCTGAATAGATGCTTTGGTCAGAGTATACATTGTCTTTGACACGCAGAAAGTTTTTGTATCATGCACGACTCACTAGTTGTAATCGTCATATCCAAAACTGTTCAAATTACGAATTTATCCTTGAAGAAATCCAAAGTAAAAGTCAAACAATGACCCAGAACAATATGTTCTTTATACCTTTTTTGATATTAAAAAACTTTCACTCTGCTTTTATAAGATTTAAGGAAACACATTATTTTCAAAATCAAAACTCGGAAGATCAAAACTAATTTGAAAGTGTATATTTCTTAGCAGTTACCAGACGATCAACTTACTAGTGATTACTAAGAGTAGTCTTAAAGAAATGTAACAACTGAAAGGAGTTAAATAATTGATTTCATCTTTTCGACAGACTACCCATTTTTGTTTGAATCACTTAAATGTGCGAATGCATATCGGACTTTGGCGGAATGCTTCATCCAAGCAACAAGTTACAAGGGTCTAAAAATTGGTGCTAAAATATATTTCACAGATGAGAAGTACAACTAACATGTTTATCTTCATTGTCATCGTTTCATGGAAATGAATGAGAAATAGAAGAACACTTGCATCAAAATATCAGCCAAAATGAACATGATCAATAAAATATGATAGTTGAAACACATCAATGCAATATAAAGGAGCTAACACACTAACTTAAAAAACAACCATTAAAACTGTTTAATTGTAGGCACAAATTTCTTTTTTGTTTTCTTCCTTGTGTAAAAAAGCCATCATCACAACAGTAATGCAAGTATAAGACTAATACAAGATTCTACACTTCTTGAAAATTCACCATAGAAAAGTGACCCACAAACTTAACATCGTAAAAGTTTCGTTTGGGTTCAAAAGCACATTGACAGATGAATACTTTCCTCAAAGAACAATCGACCAAAAAGGATATTAATCAGATTTGGGAAAGGCCACTCCTTATCATGTTCATGAAAAAAAACTAATATGGAAGACTATCTCAAGATTAAAAAATGAACTTTATCAAGCCGAACTCGAACACTACTTACGAATTCTCTAAGAAAATTGGCCAATGTAAGCCTAAAATAAGAAATGCCCTACTTCATTCATAGAAGAAAATTTTACCAAATTAAGCGAATTCCTTGATGATGAGGCGCAGATTGTAATGCAACCAGAGCCACCAAATCACAAATCAGTCAATCCTGTAGCCAAAACACCTAAATCGTACAAAAACATAAATTTCGCATACATAGTACTCTCAAACCGAAATCCAAAGCAAAAGAACAGATAAACAATGACAACTCAAAATAAACCAATTCCAAAAACCAAAAAGAAGTATGTGATTGAAGGTTTTCCAAACAAATTCAATTAATAACCCTGCTTGATTACTTACAAAAACAGCAGGAAACCTTTCAACCCCAAAACGCAATATTTTCAACTGAATACGAAACCCTATATATAGAGAGATTCAACTCCATAGTTACAAAAGGGGCGTGTGTGAACACGTAGATACTAATAAATGTGGATCCTCTAGATTTTCACCGGGATTACCGTAATCTAATAAACAGTGTCAATAAGATAATGCAAAATGTAATTGAAAAAAAGTATTGCAACAATTACTATTAATCACTACTAAACATGAATTCAATACCTGTTACCGAATTCAAACCAACAGACTTCAAATAGAAAGCGCCATGAAAACACAATGAAAGTTGAATTTAATGTGTTTTCAGTGCAACACCATGGATGGTGTTTCCTAGTTTCCCCAATTTTGGAAGATGAATAGAGACACCATATAGAATCTCTATCAATAATCTATCTGTCTCTCTCTATTGGGGAAACCCTCACGCTGTGTTGTGTACTGGGGGGTGTGTGTGTGTGTGCCTGTGCTGTGTGTGGCCTTTTTATGAACAAGAGAGGGACAGCCAGCAAACGTTTCTTCCATTGGGTTGTTTTTGGATAATATTACAATAAACCACCCTAACCTTTCCGATAACTACATATTAAACCCCAATTTTATTTTATTTTTTTATTAACCTGGATATCCAACCCGCTATGCGAGCCGACTAATCCCAGGACGACCACCTGCTTTGCAGATGACCTAGAGTTACCACATTTGAACCTTCGTGGCCACAAGAGAATTTTTATTCCTTCTTGGATTTGAATTTTTTTATCTCTTGCAAATTAAGAGTATCTCCGACAACTATCTTATAATAAAGATTTTTTATATTTAAATTTTTTTTACTCCAATAATTATATTAAAATATTAAAAACAACAGAGAAGATATAAAAATCTTTAAATTTGGATAAATCTTTAAAACTCTAAATAAGAGAAAGAAATTAAATGCTATTGAAATTAAATATTTAGAGAGAGAAAAGAATATTTTGATAATATAATTAATGTTAAAATTATTTAAATATAGTAATTATTAGAGCTGGATGCAATTTTATTAGAGATTTTAACTTTCGATACTTTATTTTAGAAAAATATAGAATAACTTTTACAGATTTTCTGAAACCCGCTCATATTGCTCTTCTTGTTAGATGTGTTCCAATTTGAGAGTGAAGAAAAGGATTAGAACTGTTACTATTATTATTTTTATAGTATTGCGAAACATGCACTTTAAATATAGATAGAATCCAAGTATATGTTATACAATATCTTTAACGATGGTATAATAGGATCTCCAACAGATTTTTTAAGATTTCTTTAAACTGTAGAATTAAATTTTGAAATCTCTAATAATAATTCACCTTGAGCTTCAACGACTTCTTTATTTTAAATATTACAGTATTAATTATATTATTAAAATATTTCATACTTTTAATAAAATAATGTTTCTGTTTACTATGCATTTAATTTCATATATTTTTATTAGTGGAAATATAATTAAAAATGTATATTTTTCTCTTGTGGTGATCATTTTTGGAAAGTTCTTAAATATGAAGAATTTCACTCTCATATTTGTAGAATTTATTGGAGCATAAAACTTATTGGAATTCCTTAAAATCTCGATTTTCTTTATCTTGAAAAATATATTGAAGATGCTCTAATATTTTGTTTAATATATATCTATACTATATTATAAAGCATTTGACAAAAAAACCATTTTTTATGCGTAAAGTACTGTTTATTAATGCATATTACTGAAAACTCAATATTGCAATTAAATTGTGCGTAAGTACAACTTATTAAAGCTCCATATCTGAATTCGTGTAACTAACTGCAGATAAACATAATCAAATACAGAATAACCATCGCATTTTATATATAAAAAATCTAAAATATAATTAGGATAATTATTGAGTTCTAACAGAATACTTAATTATTATTTTTATAAAATGTTATATTATTAAACCAAAAATAAATTATTTCATTATTAAGCTTAAATTAAATTATAATAAAA
>NC_037540.1:7474269-7528048 GCF_001531365.2 Cynara cardunculus var. scolymus
TAAAATAAAATTAAGATAATTATTAAGTTCTAACGGAATATTTAATTATTATCTTTATAAAAAAATATTATTAAACCTAAATTAAGTTACTTCGTTACATTAAATTAAGTTATAATAAAAATTTTGAATTAAAAAAATAAACAAACAAGAACTTTTTTAAATAGTTAATTTGATACTAATATTGATATATTTTTTGCAAATTTTATATGATATTTTCAAATTTATATTTTATTCCAAAATAGAAAAATTATCGTTTTTTCAAAAGCACATAAAATCGTATTATATCGACATGAATAAAAAATAAAACGAAATATTGAAATGGAAATATGCCTCGATACATTGCACGAGTACCCTTCTAGTTAAATAAACGAGCTTCTTGTAATTTGTTTACCAGATAATAAATTTGATACAATCTATAACTTTATTAATGGTAATTGTGGTTGGGTCAAAAGTCTTTGCATCCTCAATAATTAATCTCAACATAAGACCAAGTTAAAGAAAAAGTATCCTGAAGGGCTGAATTTACAATAGAGCTGAAACTCAAGGGTGGCTATTTGCATTTCTTTTAAACCAAACAAGAAACATGTTGGAAACTATGTATAGAACCACTTTTTCATGTGAAATATATAATCAAATATTATAATATATAAAATACATAAAATTCTTTTACTTCAGAGTTTGTAATTATATGCAAGAAAAAAAAAATACAAAATAAAAAAGTAATGTTTTGTTTTACATGACATAAGACAATAATGTGATGGAATAAAACCCAATTTTATGTGACAAAACTAAAAAATTTGTTTTACCCAAAAAGGTGAAACAATAATGGATAAAAATACAAAATATTATTTACCCTTTTAACTAACATAATTTAAATTGCTAAATTTTTATTTAATCATAATTCAATTATTATATATTATATTATACTAGGGGGAGGGGGGGTCCATATAGGATATTCCCCAAGTTTCATTTGGAGAAGCATCTGGCAGTCTCAACTTGTTCTTAAAGAGGGTTGTAGATGGAAGATCGGTGCCGGAACATCCATTAAGGTGTGGCATGATCCTTGGCTTCGGGATGACCGAAACTTTCGGATTGAGATGCCTGCTATTGAGACTGAGTCTAACATTCGGGTTAGTGACTTACTTCTCCTCATATCTCATTTTTGGGACTTGGCTAAAGTTAACCATTTATTCTCTCCTCGTGATAGAAAGGAAATTCTAAGTATCCATCCGTCTATGGCTTTGGGTATGGCTATGGATAAAATTATTTGGCATTGGACTACTAATGGTAGTTAGTCCGTTAAAGATTGGTTACCGTGTGATTACCGAAATAATTGACTCGGACTCCTATTTATTCCTTGAAGGCGAATGGGCTCAAATTTGGTGGGCTAGGATACCCCATAAAGTTTGTAATTTCACTTGGAGAGTAGCCAGAGATGTCCTTCCTACACGGGGTTAATCTCCATAAGCGTGGTATTCAAACCTTGTGTACTTGTCTACTTTGTCAACGTAACCCGGAGAATGCTCGCACTTGTTTGTACATTGTCCGTCTACGAGAGAGAGGTTTGGAGGAAGGCGGGGTTATGGGAGCTTGTGGATAGTCGGCCTACAACATCTAACACTTTCACGAAACTCATGCTCTCCATTTTAAAAGATATCCCTGCTCTTGTGGCCGATTGGTTTTTGATGATCGTTTGGAGTCTATAGTATCGATGCAACGATGTTCTTTGGTCTGATGGTTCGACGGATCCCGAAACAGTGGTGACAAGAGAAATCAGTGTCAACTCAGATTGGATAAAGATGGATGAGATGCAGGATCGGGCCGTGGTTGCACCAACCCAAGAATGCTCGCACCTTTAGCATTACCCGCCAAATGATTTTTTGAAATGCAACACTGATGCGACCCTCTTTCTTGACGATGCTAAGGCCGAGATGGGGGGTGGCGATTCAGGATGGCCAAGGTATGGTCTTTGCTTCTAGGATGAAGCCTATTTGTGGTCTACCGCTTGTTCGCGAGCGTGAAGCTTTGGCTCTTCTTGATGCCATGTCATGGGTTGTCGAGTTGGGCTTGCAACGGGTTATCTTTGAAACTGATGCTAAAGTTATTGTTGATGTGGTTACCTCCATGGAAGAGGACGACTCAGAATTTGGGGATATCATTGGTCATATTCGTGACATTCTTCGCCAGCATGCCTTCTTCTCAATTAAGGCTATTAGGAAACAAGCAAATGGGGTGGCTCAGCTCTTGCTCAACTGTCCCAACTTAATTCTTGTCTTGTAACGTTTTCTCATTTACCTTCTACTATGTCTTATTATTTGAAAGATGTTTGTTCTTTGGGAACTCATCAATTTCAGGCTCTTTTCTTTATCTTTTGGTCAATAAAGAAGAATTAACAAAATAAATTACAGTAAATCATTGGGCGTAAATAAAAATCTCTTTTGGGGTTGCTTTTTCTAATAAATGTTATGTTATTTGTACAGGTAACTGGTTTATGGATATGTACTCTTGGAGTAATTGGTCTTGCCTTAAATTTACATGCTTATAACTTTTTTCTTAGGAAATTCAGATATTTGTTGAAAGGATTTTTTTTTTATAAATCTTTAGATAAGGATTCAGAAAACGCAGGATCTCCTTTTACACTTATCGATTGTTGATAAAACTCCAAAATAACGTTTTCTTTTGCCCCTATTTTTTTTTATCATTCAAAAAAGATAAAATTAGTTCAGGAAAATTTTTATTTCATAATTAACAACAATCTATCGAGCTTCCAACCAACATAAATTAGAATCATAAAGTGTAAATGATAAAGTAAGCCGCGTTTTCTGTCTCCACGATGTATTAGAAATTGCTATTTTCGTTCTCATAGTTTTGAAATTACAGTTTTCGTCTTTCTGGTTTATGCGTCATCATTGTTTTCGTCGATGTGGTTAACAATTCATTCATGTTTTTCGTTCCTCATACTTAAAGAAAACCATTAACAGAGCTTCAAAGATGAAAACAATAACGAATTATAAACCACATGAATTAAAATTGAAATTTTAAGAACATAGGGATGAGTATTAAATCTTAACAAATCACCGGGGCGAGAACTAATTTACTCTGAATATTATAGGAAACTGATGAAAAGAGTAATGTTCAATTTTGGTCCCTAAGGTTTGTAATTTTCGATGGATATCATTCTTAAACGTTAAAAACTCGTATTTGATTGTTTATGTTTGTCAATTCTAACGATTTTGGTTTCTCTGTTAATGTTTAACGGTCGCTAATATTTTCCGTTAAGTTCAGCTAAATGAGGGGTATTTTAGTCATTTTCATTATTTTCTTTAATTTTATATTAAAATTAAAAAACATATTATGTTATAAATTGTAAAAAAAAAAAACAAAGAATAACCATCACATTTCCTTTTTTTTACAATTTAAAATTAAAAATATAATATGTTTTTTTATATTTTAATATAATAAAAATAGGGAAACGGATTAAAATGCCCCTCATTAAATTGGATTTTATGAAGAAAGTTTACGACCATTACACAGAAAGACTAAAATCATTGGGAATCGACAAACGTGAAAAACCAAATTCTAGTTTTTGAAGTTTAGAGCGGATATATATATATATATATATATACACAAAAAATGTTAGGGTCCAATTAATGTAACCACAGAGAGAGACTTGAGGTATGCTTCATGGCAAATATTGAGAATTCAACTAAGAAAACAATCAACATTCATGATCATAAACAAAGACACAAGGAATTTGTCTACTTCTGACCCAAAAGTGTCAAAACTTATTACAATTTTACCCCTATATTGTTCATCACAACCATCATTATCAACAAAAACAACGAACCGTTTCTTCAAGGAGTCAGCAAGCATGGCTGGGGTTGTGGCTGCGATGGTGGAGGATTCGTTAACCTGTGGACCACTTCCCTCATCGTAGGCCTAGCCGTGCTCTCGTCCTCCACGCAACTCATTGCGATTTTGAAGAGGTTGATCACACTTGCCAACGGGTACCCTTTGAGCCTTGGATCCAACACCGCTACCACTGCTGCTGCATCCGATGGCTCATAATGCTCCGATATGGTCTCCCGAACCCATCTCACTATATCCACCCCATCACCAAATTCCCCAACCGGCTTTTTACCGGCTATCAGTTCAAGAAGTACAACTCCAAAGCTGTACACATCACTCTTTTCGTCCACTTTTAATGTGTATGCATACTCTGTTATACAACACAATATTATTAGACTGTTGCAAGTATATAAACATAACCAAATGGTCAAGGACCTTGCAGTATTCAGATTACCGGTAGATCTCAACCTTTTAAAGTCAAGGTATAAAAATGTAATATATGATTATGATTCTCAGCATCCGTGGTTATAAAAATGTACTTGAGCTAGTGCATAAAGTAGCAGTACTATAATGTGTGCATTAAAAACTTGTACCTGGTGCAATGTATCCGTAAGATCCAGCAATGGAAGACATGCATTCGGAAGCACCAGAATCCCTCAAGAACTTAGCAAGCCCGAAATCAGCAACATGAGCTTCATAATCGGAATCCAACAGTATATTGTTGGACTTCACGTCTCGATGCAAGATCATCGGCGAGCAATCATGGTGGAGATAACATAATCCCTTGGCGGCCTCCACCGCGATCTTGTACCTCGTTTCCCACTGCAAATGCGCCCCTTTTGGTCCGTGCAAAATCTCTCCTAAGCTCCCATGAGACATGTATTCGTAAATCAGCAAATTGCTTTCACGATTCGATACGTAACCAAGCAATCTCACGATGTTTCTGTGCCTGATCCTTCCTAATGTTTGGATCTCAGCGTCGAACCCATGGTTCCGACCCATTAACCGCTTGATTGCTACGTCAACACCATTGGCCATTGATCCACGGTACACAATTCCAGCACCGCCTTTGCCAATTATATTTTCATCTCTCAAACAATCAAGAACATCTTCAACTTTTAGATCTGAGCGTTGGAAAGTGGTTAGCTTCCAGACTTTGGATCGCTCCAGGTGTTTCTTTTTTATTTTGATGAATGTTAGTATGAATAATGATACAGTTGTGATTAAGGCGATAATCATGATCATCATCTTCGATGTGGTGATCGAATGGTTCTTGTTTTTGGATCTAGAGATGATCGGACAGTGAGCTTTCTCTGGTAAACAAAGGTTTAGGTTACCGGCGAAGATAGTGTCGCTGAAATCCTTCAGCTGTCCGTCCATTGGCACATTGCCGGAGAACTGATTGTACGAAAGGTCCAACACGGTCAAGCTCTTCATGTGACCTAATTTACTCGGAATCTCTCCTTTGAATTGATTTCCAGATACATTAAGGATGTTCAAGTTGAACAAATTTAGAATTCCTCTCGGAAATTCACCAATCAAGTTGTTCCGGCTGAAATCGAGGGAGGTAAGCTGAACACATGTAGCAATAGAAGCCGGAATCTCACCGCTGAGATTATTGTCGCTGACGTTGATTTTGTACAGTTTTTTCAGATTCAACATCTTTTCCGGAATCCCTCCGACAAACTTATTTGATTGCAGAGATAGAGTTGTTAAATTCACCAGATCACCAAACGCCGGAGGTATCTTACCAGTGATCCAGTTGTTAGCCATTGAAACACTTTGAAGAGACTGGCTGTACATTCTCTCCGGAAGTTCGCCAGTGAGGTAGTTGTCGTCGAGCTCGAGCATGGTAAGCTCCGGCAAGTTGAAGATGCCGGCGGGAATAGTTCCGTTGATAAAATTCTTCGTGATTCGAATCTTGGTCAAGGATTTACAGCCGCCAAGCTCTTCCGGTAGGGGTCCAAAGAAGTAATTCTCCATCAGAATCAAAATCCGTAACTTGCCTGAGATCAACGCCAACAGTGATTACGTCAGGTTCTCAACTGGCGCCCATTAACGTCCCCAACCCATTACTCTTTAGATTATATCTTTAAAGATGTGCAATTAACGCCCAATACGAATGATTTTACTGTCTATTTTTGGTAAAATTAATTAACTTTTTTTAATATTATCATTAACCAATAATTAAAATAAAAAACATTAGAATACTCGAAAGATCACATAATATGCACAACCTATGCAATACACTTGTGTCGATAGAGTTTTATAATAACATTTTATTTTAAAAATAAGTGTTTGAAATTGTTTATTTGAAACAATTTATGTTTTTTCTACAAAAGCACTTACCAACTTATTATAAATCAGAAGAGTTTAACTTATTTAAAAATTTCTTATTACCTGTTTGCTGCCGATATAAGTTATTTATCCATACACTCAAAAATACTTATTACCGATGCTACACCGAAATAAATCAATAAATTGTTTTTATAATTAATCCCAAACACCTCCTCCTTTATGTTAAGTAAATAAGAAAAAATAGCATTATATTTCTTTTACGTGGATAGTAGGAAGGATTTTTTAATTAAAAAATATTACCTCCTTTGCACAAATCTTTTGGAACTGGTCCGGTGAGGTGATTTCCGGTGACGTCCAGCATAAGTAGTCTGCCGTTACGGCCGAGATTCTCGGGGAGTTGAAACGTGAAATTATTCTCCCAAATCTCAAGAACCTCAAGATTCGGGAGATCACCGATGAACGGAGGAAGAGGTCCGGCGAGACGGTTGCGGAACAGATTAAGCAACGTCAGATTTTTCAATTCCGAGAACGTCAACGGTATGCCACCGGTTAGATTGTTATTGGAGAGATCAAGCGACATCAAGCTGACTAATCCAGAAAGTTCCGATGGTATTTCGCCGGTGAGATTGTTTAACTGAAGAAACAGAGAATGCAACATCTTCAGGTTTGCAAGGCTTGCCGGAATCTCTCCGGTTAGATTACAACCTCCGAGGTCGAGTAGTTTTAACGATTTGAAAGAACCGAACTCCGGCGGAATTCCTCCTTCGTAACTGTTGAAATACCCGATAAGAAGCTCATGAAGCGTCGACAACCGTGATAAGCTCGCCGGAATCCTCCCGGAAAGCTCGTTTGCTTGCAAACCTAACTTCTGTAAACTCTGGAACTCCGAGTAAGCTTCCGGGATGTGTCCGCTGAAAAAATTACCTCCGAGATACAAAATTTTCAGATTCTTCAACTTCACAAATTCCAACGGCAACCTCCCACTGAAATTATTGTTGTAAACGTCGAACGCCTCCAGCAACGCCATTCCCGCCACAATCCCTCCCGGAAACTCCCCAGTGAGAGAGTTAGCAGAGATATTAATGAATCTAATTGAAGTCAAATTAGATATCTCCATGGGAAGTTCACCGGTGAGTTTATCCGAGACAAGCGTGAGATTGACCAGCTTGTTCAGAATCCCAATCTCCGGCGGGATAGTTCCGAACAGAGGAACATGAGATATCATCAACGACGTCACACGAAAGTTCTCATCACACGAAACTCCAGAAAACGAACAATGTGTATTCAAACTGGAGTTCTCAACTTTCCAGTCATCCAAACCAGACCTGTTTGGTGCGACCATGGAAGCTTTGAGCTTCATCAAAGCATCAAAATCTGAAAACCCATTTGAAAATTCCAAAAGAATCAAGAAGAAAACATGAAGAAAAACAAAATTCATGGTGGAAGATCGCAGAGAAGAAGTGACGAGTGGTGGTACGGTTTTTATAGCCTCAGAGGAAGGAAGAAGTAGAGTAGAGAGAGGTATGATCATGTGGATCGTAAAAGAGGCTTGAACTTCATGCATTATAAGTTGTACGGCTTTTGGATTTTGTAAATTGTAATCTTAGCTCTCGGAAAGGTAGACTTTATTATTATGGGTGCAGAAAAGGGTAGAATCTTGTCTAGAGGATCAATATTGATGGAATAATAACGAACAAATAACTATCCATTTGGCCCTTCTACTACATTGAAAATACGTTTTCGCCCTTGGTCTATAGTTTTTGTTAATTTATAACATTCCTACTACAACCGGAAATTGTCAAAAATAGCCATTTCTTTTACCTTTTCTTATTCATCCTATAGTCTTTTTTGTATACAATTGATTGAAACAGCCAATACTTTGTAAATATCATTTTTACAACTTGTAAAATCTATTTTTAATGACTATAACGTTCATAAAGTAGCAATTTCACAAGTTGTGAAAATGTTACTTACAAAATGTTGACTATGAAAAGGCAACGTAGCACAAAACCATGTGTGGACTGGCTTGTGTTTGCCACATAATTACTCCATACGTCAAACCATTTGATGGAGCATGGTATTTATTGACTTTACAGAGTTGATAAATTGAGGTTCAAAGTTAATTCTTTAGAACTTAAGTGTCAAATGAGTCAACTTCTCATATGGGTGTGAGAGACTATTCCTTCCCAAAGGAATATATTCTCATTGTTGCCTTTTATTTTCATTTTCTTCCATCTATATTATTTTTTATAAACTCGCTTTTTATCGCTAAAAGTTTTTCATTTTAAACGGTTTTTGTCCCTCGAATTTATTTTAACAGATTTTTCTCGTACGTTTGACAGTTTGTATGATTTTTGTTCCTCCTAACAGTCGTTAACTTTTTCTATTAAATTGGACTTGAAGAAAAAAATTAATGACGATTAGACAGATTGACGGAATTCGTTGAGAATCGACAAATGTGAGGGACAAATCTGTTAAATAAAGTTGAGGGATGAAAACCACTGAAAATGACAAATATTAGGGACCAAAAGTAAACTTTACTCTTTAGAGAATAAATACTTCTTTTTAAAGGAATAAATACTTCTATTATATTCGAGGCATATGTGCTAATACTAATATTAGTAGGTCATTCATCATAAATTTGTGATATACTAAACTTTTAACTATAAGCAATTTTTAAGATATTTATGTATTGATATATTTGTTGTATAATAATATTAAGGTTTTGAAAGAAAAAAAAGCATTATGGCATTATTGTCGAGGCATGACCTTGCTGTCACGTTAAATTTCGTGACATGACTTTAAAGCATGACTTGCAATATGATGTGTTACAGCAGGTAATAAACTCTAAATGTGTTATGGTATGAAGTTTTTTTTTTTTTTTTTACATTTTTAAATATAATTTATGACCTACTAAATTAAATCTACAAGATTCTAGTTATTTATTGGAAGGGGGAACTCACTAACTATTAGTTTAAGGCGAGGAAGGTTTTGAATTTAATTCCGATAACGAAAGATTCTTAGATATAGATGATGGAGATTACATGGAAGAATAGTTCATTTATGTGATACATCTAATCTAATCCAATCTAACATGTTTTTATATGGTGAATTCGGTCCCTAGTACCTCATCCAATATTAAGTGAGAGGGGGGGGGGGTAAGAAGTAGGCGTATGTGAACGAGAGAGGTATCAATACCAACCCTCTTTTTGTAAACGATATTAGAATTATAGGTCATACATGTATGGATTATGGAATCATTACTAAAGGGTTAGGTTCTTATGAAAACGAGAGTTAAGGTGAGAAACGTAAGAATGGATAATCACCCTTAGATACACATTAGGATGAGATGCATCGAAATGCAACAGATCAGTATCCGTATCAAGCGCGATTATTGGTGGGTTTGAGATTAAAAGTGATTGAAAGTCTAGATACATTCTTACGTTTCTCATCTTAACTCTCTTTCTCATACGATCATTTGCCTTATTAATAACATATTATTTTTGTTACTTTATCTTGATATCATTTTTGTAAGCTATATATATTTGATATGGTGATATGAAATTATCAATGTGTGCTTCTTCTTTTGTTTATAGTGTTACATGAATTTGATTTGTTAATCATTATTGTTTAGCACAATGACACACACAAACATGTGTGTATATATATATATATATATATATATATATATATATATAAAGAGAGAGAGAGAGAGAGGGGTTCAATTGAGAAGTGGTAAGTATTTAAGAAGTAAATAGGTGATTATAGCCCTTCATATGGTCAAGATTGGTCAAAGATTGCGTCTTTAACTGATCAAAGATTGTGGCTTTGACAGCTCAAACATTGTAGCTTTGATTGGTCAAACGAAAAACAGAGAGTTAGTTTCGTAACTTTTACGAATAGATGTCAAACAAGTGCATATGTGAATCAGTTAATTAGTTCATATGTCAATCAGTTAATTAACTCATATGTGAATCACACGGGTTTATATGTGAATCGGTTATTTAGTTTATACGTGAATTACACGGGTTCATATGTGAATCACATGTGTTCACATATACAATTGGTCTGTCGTCTATTTGTAAAATTATGAAACTACCCATCTATCTTATGCATATCATGCGGGAATTTTACCTATCACATATGATCCACTATGTGAATTTTCTACATATCAAATATGATAATAGAGGGAGAATCAAACGAGAATGATACATATTTAAAAGAGTAACAAAATAATTCTGAGCCAATCATTTTATTAAATAATATCTGAAATAAAACTTTTTTAAAAATCATCCAAAAGGGCATATGTATCATTTGTTATATACAGATTATACATAGAAATTCATTTGTTTATATAAAAATTATTTAATGAATTTAATTAAGATATTTATTCATGATTTTTTTTAAAATAATTTTTGTGATTTAAGCATGATTCTTTTATTTATTTATTATTTTTTTACAACATTTAAAACAAGTGTGATCTAGTTTTTCATTTAAAATGTTTATTTTTATTGAAGTGCTTCATTTAAGAATTTTTTTACAATTTTCGTCAAAAATTATAAGTGACATCCAGAATTAATCAACGTTTTTTTTTCTTAAAAAGGAATCGTTAATTTTCGTCAATGTATCATGATATTGATCATAATAGAAAATAAATGTAAGTTATCTACAATATTACATGTGATATGTGCAAATTATGAATTACGTTTTTGAAATTCATATGATCTTACACATTTAAAATGTGTTTTGCTGCATATTACACGTGATTATATTTTTCAATTATTTTTATTTGTTAATATTTAATTTGAATTATTGTTTTTTAAAATAAATTATATGTAATTAAGAAAACATTTAAAAAATTAGTTAACTGTGAATCAAATATAATTTTGACGAAAATTGTAAGTTTTAAAATATACTACTTTTAATAAAAATTAAACAACGTTTATGTTTAATACCTTGAATATAAAAAATTTATTAAATAAAATTAAATCATATTAAAATCACAAATAAAAGTAAAAAGTAAATTTTAAATAAATTTTATATGATTAAATTATTTTTATAACCTTATTTATTTATTTTTAGAATTAATTATTTAAAGTATTATTTAATGAAATAACTGGTCGATAATTATTCTCTTGTTATCACATGCGATAATATTTATATCACAAAAAAACCTATAATTGTAAGTATACATAATCATATATGATCAACAAAAATATATACAATTATCACATATAATTGATCCGATCGTCGAACAAATTATTATATGTGGTAAAAACTTATAATCAAGTTGTTACAGATTTATCTATAATAAAATCGATTTAGTAAGGATTAGAAATCGGTTTGTCAAACAAACTCAATCATGATTTATTAGGGATTATTATAGATAATTCTATCATTTTGAATTTAATTTGATAATGTATTATTTTATCCATTTATTAAATAAGGTATTTGGTTTATATTCCTTTTTGTCTTATCACAAAATAGTTTGCTTTCGCATGATCCCCCTCTATAACAAGATGACCAAAAGTTAATGCAAAATGGTAATCACAATGGCTAAAATTGTAATTAATTAAAAAAAAAAAAACGAGAGTTGCGAATGGGTGTCAACTAAGTGAACCAAAAGTGTAATTTATTATAATTTAAAAAGAGTAAACTATAATTTTGGTTCTTGTGGTTTGTCGAAGATAACACTTTTCGTTCATATAGTTTTAAAATTACAAGATGACCATCGTAGTTTGTGAAAACGTACTGGTTTGGTCCCTTCCTCTAAGATCGTTAAATAAGAAGCATTTTCATCGTTTTATCGACTTTTTCTCTTTTACTCAATCAAATCCGGATGTTCTTGAAAAACACGATGACCGTCTTGTTATTTTAAACTTTTAGAAATGAAAAATGTTATTTTTGATAAACCTTTATAAATTTCAACTAAAAAAATTATAAAATGAAAAGGAGAAAAATACATAAACAATGGGGAGAACGGAGGATTAGATGGAGGAAATTAAACCAGACGACAATATTCTACAATTATATTACCTCTTAATCGTTTATCTTTGGATTTTTCTCAAAAGTTATTAGGTCAACAATAATTGTGGACCCACTAAACGACAAAATTTTAGAGTTTTGGCCTAGGTCCATAACTATAGGTCTTATGGATCCGGTCCAAAACTCATTTTCCTTGAATTGTAATGTCAGATCTGTAAGTGTCCACCTTTATAGAAAAATGGGTTTTGGGTCGGATCTGTAATAGATGCGGACCAGTGCGGTGGTTACGGACCTGTCTTAAAAACGTTGACTTTTTATCGTTTTAATGGACGACGAAGGTATTATGGACCTAGTGACTTTTAAATAAAGTTCGAAAAAAATAATTTAAAAGATTAATTTAACTTTAAAATATAATAATTTGAGTCAATTTCCACTCTCAAGTCAAGACGTTAATTAGAGTTGGAAGAAAGGTGGCGGCATGGCAGTGGTAGGCAGGGGAATAATGGGCTTTTGAATTAATATGACTGCAACCATATATTTTGGTGTGAAAATTATAGAAAATAAAGAATAAATCTTTATTTTAAATATTTTATTGTTAATTATATTATTTAAATATTTTATAAGTTTATATAATTAAAAGCAAGAGTAAAGTCACTTTTTATCCCTGTAGTTTAATTGAACATATAGAAATCATCCATGTACTTTAATAAATATAAATTTACTCCATGGATTATGGATTTGGTTTTATAACGAGTCACTTTTGTTAACAATGATAACTAAGAGTATGTTAACTACACCATATTCCGCTCACCTAAGGCCTGAGGGGCATTTGGTCATTTTGCTGAGTTTTGACAATTAAAACCCTACCTACCCTGCCTTTCTTCTTTGATCAAAAGATCCATGACGACACCAACGGGACCACCTATGTTTCCCTTCGTCCTGAAGTTCTTCACTGCAAATTACTACATCCACCATCCTTCTTCTTCACTCAAACTACTTCTAAATCGAGAAGACACCAGATGATGCTTTAACCAAAGCCACAAATTGTGCTACGATAAGTTCATCTTCGACTCTTCTTCAAATCGCCACCACCATCAATGTCGCTTTCTTTTGTCACGACCATCCTTATCACCTCCTTCAATTTTGATGAGGAACAAATCTAAGAGAGGCAAAAGTAGGTATGGTAAATCCAAACAATATTGAAAAGCAACAAAATCATAAATAAATTGAAGAAAATGTATGGCATCGTAGTTGAGATTGACAATGATGGTTTTTTGAGTATTTCTTTATGGACGGGGGCTCACAATTGTTCATGGTAAATCCAAAGAATATGGTGTTCTTTCTATTTGTTTAATGACAAGTGACTTTTAAGAAATAAATTAATTGAAGTGTTCCTCAAATAAGTGGGCACATGGTGCACTTAACGGACTCTCAGTTAGTGGTGTTAGGGCAAAAGACTCTTTTTCAGAGCCAATTGTAAAATTTAGGGACTATTTTGTTATAACCGGGTTATTTGGTTATAAAATTTGGGGTTGTTTTTGAAAAGTGATGGTAAGTTGAAGGGTTTGATGTGTTATTATGCTTAAATTGTTTTTAAACTACCACCACCTCATTCTTTAATTGTTTAATATATGAGATAATTTCATTATCTCATTGGGATGGTGGTTAAGAAGTAAAAAAGGCAATAAGCTTTCTGTGTGTGATCTCTTTGTGCAAAGAAAAACAAAAACTTAAGAGGGAAATTAGAGAAGTTGATTTTGTAATATTGTCTGGACAATTCTGTTGTTGTTCATTTTGTATCTTCATCTATGTGAGCACATAATGTGAGTTTAATTTTTATAAACTTTTCTTATTTGGAAATTAGGTATAAAGCCGTATGGTTCTTTATATGAGATTCTGTTATAAAACTGTTTTGATGTCATAATTGGCAAAATGATGGGTTTTTTAAATGGTTACATCATGTGTGGAAATAAGGGTGGCATATCAAGGAGATGTGTATTTTGGGTTATAAGGGTGACATATCAAGGAGATATGTATTTTGGGTTATAAGGGTGACATATCAAGGAGATKTGTATTTTGGGTTATAAGGGTGACATATCAAGGAGAGGTGTATACTGAGATAAAAATGACATATCAAGAAGAAGATATCGGGATAAGGGTGGCATAGTGATCAAGTTATAAAAATCTGGGTTTTTGAATCAAGTGTTCATAATTATCGCATCCTTATGATGCGATAACTTAGAGTTATCGCATATGTGTGATGCGATAACTCTAAGTTATCGCATCTGTTTGATGCGATGAAATGTGGTTATCGCATCCTTGTGATGCGAGGAGGAAGTTTTGTCGCGTCCTTGTGATGTGAGGAGGAAGTTTTGTCGCGTTCTTGTGATGCGACAAGTTGATTTTATCGCACCCATATAATGCGACAACTTGGGTTTGTCTTACCATATGATGCGATGAGTTTATATTCTCGCAACAGTGTGTTGCGAGGACATGAGTTTGTCTCATCTATGTGATGCGACGAATTTGTATGATGCGACAAATTTTACCTATAATGTGTTTATCAAGTTATTTGGGTATTTGAATGGAATAAATGAGGTTTGTTATATCAAAATGATGTATATTTATTATTATTATAAATGTAAGTTTATAAATATGATTTGATGATTATTTACCCAATAATTGCATCAAAGAGATTTCTCACTAGACCTCAAGATCTAACCTTCATTTTGTGTTTCAAAAATATGCATCGGGCACAACCCGAAGATAAGGGGAAGGGAAAATTGTGAAGTGATAATATTATGCTTGCATGGATTTTGGTCTAGCATATTATTCTTTTGTATCTAAGTACTTGTTATGTATTCATGTATTGTATAGGGATTTTATGAAAAAAGTTGTTAGCTATTTGTAATATAGCTTTTGGAAGAATTTGAAACCGAATGTGTAAATTATATTCCTTGATAATGGAAATATATGTTTATATGCAATTCTAATCTTGGGGTGTTACATATTTTTTATCTATTGAAGCATAATAACAATTTTCATATTTTCTATGAAACTACAGGACCATAAGTGGAGTTTACTTTTAAAACAGACGACTAATATACATAAAACTATGAAAAAAAATGTCAATAAAGTTCGATAAATATAAATATAGTCACTATAGTTTGTATTTTTCTTTGGAAAAGGTCATTTGCCTAACTCTTGTTAGTTAAAGTATCATTTGTTAAGGAGCATTTTTGCTTTTTACCAATTTTCTATTTTTCCATATATATATATATATATATATATATATACACCATAGTACATTATTTTATTTCACTTGTAAAACACAAGTTTGTTTGTAAAAAGGGTAAAATGGTATCCTCTAAACCGTCACCATTATATTGGTTCCACGACCGTAATAAGAAAGGCAAATTGCATATGCTACTAACAAGTTGATGGTGTCTGGAGTCGAATCCAGACATCTCACAAGTTTGTTCATATCGATACAAGAAATATCAAATCACTCATATCTTTATGTTTTTCATCATCAAAAATACAAACAATACCAATGGATTGTCCACTTCATAGACCATAACTTTAAAAACCCGCACCCAACAAAACAAAAATAGTCTTATGGCGACGATTATAATTTTTTTGTAAAATTGAATAGATCACCAGCTAAGGCCCCTAAATGACCGCTCAGTGATAAAGGAGGTAGGGGTTAGTATTACACAGAAGAAATCAATTATAGATACTAATACAATTAGATCCGTTCTTCATAGACAAATTTGGGATAGATAACAGATATATTTATCTGATCTTATCATAATTATTTAATCTTATCACAATATCTAATCTTATCACAATGCATTTAGCATGTTTAACATGAAATGAGTACATATTTTATTATTAAGTTTTATTTTAACAATTTTTTTTGATATGTTAGAAAAATGAACATCTGTATAATTATTTTATTATTTACTCTATCCCAAAATAAATGTTAACAATAAAAAATAACATAATTTTAAAAATATGTAACTATTACATTTTTTTAATAACTGAATGACAATTTTAATCTTAATAATGGATATAATAATAAGTTTCTCCATCTTATAATTAAAAGTAGTTTAAAAAAAGTAGATGCTTACTTTCTAAAATTAACATTTATTTTGGAGTGAATTATGGATATGGTCCTTGTGATATGTCCAAAATTATGGCCAACATCCCTATACTTGATTAATTATGGGTTTGGTCTCTATGGTTATTATTTTCTTATGACTAAAGTCCCTCCTGCTAATCCCATTAAAGAGAATCCGCTATATGCCAGGACATTTTAGGGGTTGTTTACGAAACTTTTTATTTAGTTCTGTATGGATATTTTTTATATCTGAACTAACAGTCTGAATAACATAAATGACCGATTTACCCCCCAATATTAATTATTTGAACATCAAAACAAAAAATCATAAAGAGGCCGAAGATGAGGTGTCTCATATGGAAAGGAGACGAGGCTTTAAATAAGGGATAGATGTGTCATTTATGTGGCTGAATGGGGACAACACACTATTTCTATCTGTGCGATTAAGTCATGTTATGTGCGAATAAGCTGTAAGTAAATGACCTAAATGAGTTGTACGAATAAGTCAGATAGACCAATAAGCCTAATTTAGCTGCAAGTAAACAACCTCTTAGTCTTTTTATTAATTAGTTAAAAAGTTATTTTCAACATCCAATTTGATGTTGCCACATGTCTTTTTAATTCACCATTTTCTTTTTTACTTTCCTTCGCTCCCTCCCTCTCTCCCTCCCTCCCTTTATGTTCATAAAAACTGTTTTTTCTAAAGGGAACCCGTATTTCTTCAAACAACAATAAGAGTCTAGAACAAATTCATTCTAACACAAAAAGGTCATCTTCTTCAAACCGATATTCTTTAACTCAAATAATAAAACATAAACAGATTTCGAAGCACAAACTGATAATTTTCTTCAACTGATTAATTAAACACAAATACATTCCAAAGATTTTTTATACAAATCCTAAAATCAAAAAACAAGAAAAACCCTAGATCTAGACAACAAAATCGCCTGTTTGATCATGTCAACAAAGAGAGAGAAAGGGATAGAGAGTAGTCATGTAGATTGTAGATGAAAGTGAAGGAGATGAATCTGGTTATGAAGATGAAGATTATTATAAGAATCTACTTTTTGTATTTTTTTTATTAAATCATTTCAACTCATCAAATTAATAACCTATATAAAACTCCACAGTGGAAGTTCTTATAAGAACCTTTTATGTGGCTCTCATGTATAATTTAAGTTAAATAAATATATACATATTAATTATTATATTGGATATAAAAGTCAGTTAAATATATAAAAGAAACTACCAAATTGACACTACACTATTTAATGGTAAGAACCAAAGTTTTTGTACAAGAACTTAAAGAGGATGAGATTTTTATAAAAACTCTTTACAATGTTAGTTCTTATAATAAATTACATTTTTTTTCTTTTAAGAACCTTGCATGAAAATGCTCTTATGAAAAGGCTCTATCCATTGAAAACCATCTAATATATTATAATAATATAATATATAAAATAAAATAAAATCACATAAATATATATTCATAAGAGAAAATGATACAAAAGACTAAAATACAATTGGGTTAACATAGATACCGTTAACCGCCTTAGCAGGAGGGAGTTTAACCATAAGAAAATGACAACCACGAAGACTAAATCTATAATTAATCAAGTATAATGATCATATCATAGAAACCAAATCCATAATTCACTCTTTATTTTAGAATAAATAAAAATAAATATATAAAATATACTTATTTTGAAACATATATATATATATATATATATATGTGTGTGTATATATATCAAGTTATATATTAATTTTTTTTATAATAAAAATAATATATTAATTTAAAAGAACAAATAATATCAACATTATGTGCACATAATGTGATAAATTAAGATCTAAAGCACCAAGGTCACGTATTTAGGTTGCATCCGTTTTTAAGAGGTGTTGAAGTCTGAAATCTTATTTAACTTCTTATTGATAAGATGTGGTGTTGAAGTCTAAAATTTGAATCAATAAGATTGTTTGTTTTGTAAACTAATAAATGTTTTGAATTTGTTTAAATTGTCTATTTTACCCATTAGAAAAATATAGTGTTTAATTCATACAATTTCACGTATTTATTCATCATCATTACGAAATTTATATCTAAATTATATAATTAACATTCATTTAAACGAAAATATGTCATTAACGGTATTTAACACATTTAAATCCTATTAAAATATATCAATTGAACGAGTTGAGGATCGATCTGGTAAGGATCGATTGATATAAATGATCGATTAAGGTTAATTGACTGAGAAACGCTGTTATTGAGAGTTTGGAGAACAATAAGAGACAAATAAATGGTTGATTTACATTTTTACCAAATAAGAAGACAATAAGACATAAGTGTCTCTGAAGATTTGGAAAACAAACAGTTTGAATGACTCTACCTTTTAACGAATCAGACATAAAAGACTGATAAACAAGTTCTTAGATTTCAATTGTTAATCTTCACAAGTAATATTCGTTATGATTATCTTTGAGTGAGATTATATTAAATAAATTTTCATGTTTGTCAAAATTTAATATTTTATATTTTTGAAATATCAATTTGATTAAAAAAGTTGTCTAATAACATTCTTTTGTTAAAAGGCACATATAATGTTATTAAAATCAAGAGTAAACTACAATTTTGGTCCAAGTGGTTTACATCCAACTATGAAAAAAAGCATCCAAACTTCATTAAATATAATAATGGTTATTATGGTTTGCATTTTACTTCAAACATGGTCCATTATAATAATAGTATTAGTTAAGGTGTTGTTAGTCGAGGGACATTTTCATCCTTATTCATGACCATTTTCAAAAGCAAAATACAAATCAAAATAACTATTTTTGTTAATAACTTAATGAGATTCGTAGCTTATTTGGTAAATTATACATACTTATTTGTTTATTTATATAAAATTTAATAGAAAACAAAGAATAACAAAATCTAATAAACTTTATTAGTAGGTGTGTGTAAAGCATATGGACCAAAATTGTAATTTACTCTAAAATAAAAAATCAATAAAATAATCCTAAAAAAGAGAGGTGATGATAGGACGGAAAATGTACTTTTGGAGGCATATGGTACCTTTGATTGAATGATTGTGAAGAAGAGGGGCAAGTACTGTGAGTGAGTCAAATGGGACCCCAACTGATGTGTTTTCAAAAGTGACCATTTTGCCCTCACTCACATCACTTTCAAAATTCCAATTGTCAACTCTCCTGTCTATTTGGTCTTAACCAATAGGAACCACCATATTCCCTCACTATCTCCACTCCCATCACCAAGTATCATATTTCCTCTTCTAAAGATCACATACTCTTATTTTTATACTCACAAAAGTTAGGGAATCTGAATTTGTATTTGTATTTTCATCCCTTTTTATGGAGATGGTTACTCAATTTTACATGTTTTTACACACTATTTTCACATCTATCATTTGAAAGTTATATTATATTATTTGAAGGGTATTTTTCTTATATTTTTTTAATATAAAAATTGACATTTTTTTTACTGGAATTCATCCTTGTATGTATATATGTATCAAATGTTACAAGGACATAGTAATTAAAGTAACCATAAGTCGCATTATAATTTGGTGCGGAAGCGGTGGAGCATGATTTTTTGTCGGAGTCACTATTGAAGCATCACATACGATAAGTATAACAAACGTTTTGGTTTAAATAATATATATTTTATTATATAAAGTTGACAAAATATATTCTGTGTGCTTTGGGGCTGTTTGACAATTGTTGAATAGTTTGATGCATAATGATTAACAGAGCAGAATGGAATATAGTTGTTTGGTAACTATTCTGAATGGATAGTCTGAATAAAATAGTTACTTTGCAAATGTAACTACATACTCAATAATATTAGATCAAAGCAACATTTCCTATTAATCTAAACAAGTTGACAAAATGTTTAGTATTATGGTCCAAATTAACTCCAAACAGTTTCTTCCATTTGATAGAAAAAAAAAATTGTTGTGCTCCTGATACTATGAATTTCTTCTTGCTATTAACCAAACTAAAAACAAATGGAGCTAATACAGGCTTTTTGACCAAAATTGACTTGGGTATTTTTGTTTGAGTAAAAAAAAAAGTGTAGATCTTAAATATAAATGTGATTCCAACAAGTGCAGGTCTTGACCAAAATTTGACTTGGGTGCAACACCAAGAGCACCAGCCTTCGATTCCAACAAGTGCAAATGACAAACATAAGAAGAAATCGATGATATATAGAAGCAGAAATCAATAAAAAAGCATAAGTTGATGATGAACAGAAGCAAAAATCGACTATCAATCGGCGATAAACATAAGAAGAACTCGATGATAACAGACAAAGAAATCAATGGTAAATAGAAGCAGAAATACCCGAGAACTCGACGGAGAGCTGACCGTCATAGGAGCAGGTTGTTGGGGGAAGGATCGTCGGACATCAACCGGAGGAGATCGGGTGTGGAAGGCTCTCAACCTTGGAGGCGATAGTATGGAGGAGGGAGACCGATGTTGAAAGGGCAAATGTGGAATAAAAGAGTTTTGAACCATTTAACTTTACTCTTGGTGATAAATCCTTCAAAGGATATTGGTACTATTAAAAGGCTTACTTTTTCTGTCAAACAACCCTTGCCTCTATACTTCAGATATTGCCTCTTAATAACATCATTAAGATACAAAGAAACATCACCTTTATTTTTCACTTGTTACATTGACATATGAAATACTTCAAATGTCAAGTATCGTGATAGTTAAGAAACCGGACACATCATTATAATTTGTTTTAATTAAATATTCAATTAGAAATATCTATCACTTATAAATTTATATTATTTTCATCTAATTATATTCACATTATTGTAAAGATACTATTGTATAATCAACATTTATTCGTGGCAATTGTTTTTATTTATTTATATCATTTAATTTGATAAAATAAAAAGTAATCGTAAAATATAAATATGTACTTGTAACTCCTTTTGTATATAAATAAAAAAAGAATTGTGTAAATAAATGTTGACTTTAAAAAAGAAAATAAGAAAATGGAAGTGTTGAATAAAGTGGCTTTATGGGAAGGGCAAGTGGGCACATCATTGCTTGTTGGAGAGTATCTATTCGACTCATTTTGCTATCATACACAAACCACTACCAGCCTCATGGTTTGGTGGGGAACACATATTACATGGATATGTTTTTATTCCAATTTATACGCTTTCACAACCCTAAATATTTTTTTTATAACTAATCATTTAATTTTTTTCATATATATATATATATATATATATATATGTTATTGATATATGTATATGTGTGTATGTGTGCGTGTTGAGAGGTATCTAGATTTTTTTGAAATGGTGGCATCATAACACATAAAAATCAAAATGAAGGTACCGTTAAGAGCTATAAAAAATTTACACTGCGACATAACAATTTTGCGATGGTACGGGACCCATTAAGGATTCGGTAAACTCGCCCATTTATGAATGTGTATGTTGCATTCATAGATGTATAGGTGTATGTGTAGCAAATAGGAAAAGTTTTGTCAATAGAAATAGTGCATGGACCAGGTGAATAGGAATGCAACTCTCGTGGACCACCATCTTGATCATCCAAAGGAATAAAATTAGCGTGTAAACATCCCATATGTTCCCCTCTAAGCTTTTTTTACCCTGATATTAATCTTCATTCTAAGTGAGTAATTACAAATTGTAATTTACCGAAATTATTGTATGTATTGGTGTAGTCTCTTTCAATACAGGAGTTATGCAAGATTGCTGGAAAATAACAATCATGAGTGGTGGGAATGATTTGGATCGGATTAAAGTCAACCAAGAGTGTAAAGCTGAGTCACCAATATTTCTCTGATCTAATACTCCTAAAAAGCGATGGGGCATCATAATTAATTAATTATATGATTACCTATGACAATTCCTTTACCAATGATTTACGTATAAATCACTTATTCATACGTTCCTCAACCTCATCGTTTTTCTTATTTGAACCTCCTAATACTTATACATAACAAATATATATGATGTTAGGCGAGTGGTGACAATATATAGAAGAGAAGGTTGATCATGTGTCAGACAAACCTCGTTTATTTCTTTTTTTGGTAAAACATGAATATTTAATAACACATGCAAACACCTTATTACATATCGCCTTCTATCAAATCCTTAGTTCATCATAGTTGAATATTTCTATTCATACCCCTCCTATATGGGGTTAGGGTATATGCGAGTAGGGGTGAGCAGCGGAACCGGGTACCCGGCTATGGAACAGGAACCGTCTTGGAACCGGAACTGATATGAGTGGTTCCAGTTCCTAAAATACGGAACCGATTGAGAATGGTTATGGTTCTCAATTTTTCGGAACCGTTATCCGTCGGGTACCCGGTATTTTTCAATAAAAAATAATTATTATTTTTAATACCAAATTTATATTAGGTTTACATCTTGAAAACACGCGTCATCTTCATTCTTCATCTAAATTCTTCATATAGAATGATTCGTATTTTTTTAAATTGTGTGTTCATTTGGATTCATAGTATGTAATGGTTAAACTTTGAACATTTACTATTATAGTATGTAATTGTTAAACTTTGAACATTTTCTATCAGTCTATTATGATTTGTAATCATTAAACAATATTTGTAACCATTATTCTGTATAATTTGTATTCTTGCTTATTTATTTAGTGTTTTGGCAATGTTTTATTTTTTTTTTCTAAATAACAAAATTTTAATATTTTAGGAAGCGGGTATCCGGAACGGGAACCGGTTCCCGGTGGTTCCGGTTCCAAAAATTTAAGAACCGCTCTAACCGGTTCCGGTTCCGGTTCCAATATCTCAAGAACCGCCGGTTCCGGTTCCGGTTTTCGTCAAAAAGGGCGGGTACCCGCCTGTGCTCACCCCTATATGCGAGTGAGATTGTGGGGGTGGGGAGAAGGGAGTAACAACTAGGTGTACGCGAGTGAGAGGAGGTATGAATAACAACCCCTTAAATTAGGCGGGACTACGCTGTATGCCTTTCCATGCTTGGACAAAGTTGTGAAGAACTGGGTTATGCTTTTATTTAGTAATTAATTATATTTTTAACAATTTCAAGCTCCTTTTACTAGTCAAGGGTTGAGTTCCAGTAAGAATAAGATTTACCGTGGGAAGGTGGGAACAAAACCTTCATTTATGTATTTAACTATCTTTATTTACTTATTTTTATTATATGACTGGAACTTTAACAAATTCATGTATGTGAAAGTGATTAAATATATGTAAAAGTTCATAGAAGTGACTTAAGATAAATTTGAAGATGAACGTAGTTGAATGTAATTGAAGGTAGATGAATGTAATTCAATATATTGAAAGTAATTGAAAGAAATTAAGTTAGATTAAAAAGTTAACTCATCCAAAGATTTAGAAATGTTCTTATCATTCTCACCATTACTGACACGATCCATCGTTTATTAACCAATATATCACTATTTCAAGTGGATAATCTAGAAAATGGTTTAGAATTTTAGTTGTTATCTTTTACCTAGATTTTTCATATAAGCATGCCTTTTAACAATGAGGAGAGGGAAATATTTTGATGGCTTTTGGTTCGTAGAATGTTTTTAGGTATAATGTAATATGTTAAAAAAATTTAACTTTGAAAGAATTGGAACGAAATGTTGTCAGGTTTGACCACTTATTTGGTTGGCAGACATTGAAATGGAATTTGTTAAGAAATTGGAATTTGTCTGTTTGATTCACGGAATGTAGCTTTGAAATTTGAAATATTGGTAAATGACCAAAATATCCTTTATTCAATTTTTCTATTTTTTAAAACTAAAAATACTTAATAAGCAATTATTTAATATGTAAAACAGTATAAAATACATAACCCAAATATAACCATAATCCAAATGGCATTACTAAATTAACGGTGGTCGGCGGTGGTTCAGATGGTGGTGGTCCATAGTGATTCAGATGGTGGTAGTCAGCAGTGGTTCAGATCGATGGTGGTCTGCGGTAGTTTAGATGGACAATGGTTCAGATCGACGATGGTTCGTGGTGCTTCAGGTGGCGGTGGTCGAATGTGGTTCAGATCAACGGTAGTTTAGATCTGCGATGATTCATATTAGGGGTGATTCAGATCGGCGATGGATCAGATCGGTGGTTGTTCAGATCGATGATGGTCGATAGGGTGGCCGATAGAGATTCAAATTGATAGTAGTTGGCTGTGGTTCAGATCGATGGTGGTCCGTTATGGTTCAGATGACAATGGTCGACAGTAATTCACATTGGTGGCGGTTCATGGTGGTTCAGATGGCGGTGATCGGTGGTAGTCGGTGGCGGTGGTATTATTAAACAAAATATTATAAAAAAAAGTTTAATTCCAAAATCTATCAAGTGATTTTTAGTAAAGAAAACTTTTACAATTTAAAATATTAAAAAAATATATAATTGAATAAAAAAAAAAGAACACTGTTTTTTATGTGGGAGAGAGGGAGTGATCATATTCTTTCCAAGTGTTGAATTGGGGGTTGATTCCCAACTAGGAATTGATGCGGAACATAATAAAGGCAAGTATTTTAAGCAAACAAACAAACCCCCAGTCCATGATTGGACTTCTTTTTACTTTCCAAAATCATTATTTTATTTTAAATAAAAATATTCCAATTCATTAAATTAATAATAATAATAGAAGATTTATTATGGTTTTTTTGAAGGAAAAAAAAAATTGAGAAGCTAAAATGTTTTAAGTTGCTATGCTTTTACTGGACCAAATGAGAATCAACATTACTTACTTCAATTGGCTCCACTAAAAAGTGCTCTATAAAGTCTTGTTCATATCATCATACAAATATGGACCAAACTTATGGTCCTCCTTTTTCTAATCAACAAATGCCAAATGCATTTCAAACAAATAGATAAGATCGATATTATTTTATTATATATATATATAGACTTGAGATCATGTGAGACCAAAAGTTTTTCGTGAGACCCATAAGACCAATTCATCACCGTTGGATTAGATCTACAATCWAAATATTCATAATCACAAAATTGACACGAGATTTCTCAATAATCACAAAATTGTCACCGTGCAACTTTAAACTATTAGATCATTAGCTTATAAAATTGATCAATGAACATAAATTGGTCTTACGGGTCTCACAAAAAACTCTTGGTCTCACGTGAACCCAACCCTATATAGATATATAAGGCTGGGTTCCAACAAGAACTACTCGCTTTATGAGAACTATAAAAACCATTTTGTGACCCCTAATCACTTTTAATCCAATTACGATTAGTGCTTGTGTTTTAATTTGTATAGGAGGGACAATTATGTTTTCTCGGTTTCTGCAGATAAGTATAATTTTGTATGTTAAAGTATGTAATGTATGTTAAGTTATGTTCAGTTTTTCAATGTTTGTTGAAGTATGTTAAGGTCTATGTCTTCCTATATCCATGCCATCGAAGTTTCAATTGGTTACATCTCTGCCATTGCATTTTTAGTCCAACTTTTCAATCAAACATAAAAAGAACCATTAGATGATCAGAAGGCTACGAGATGGTCTATGTGGTTCTTATAAAAGATAAAATTCTTACATGATACCTAAGTGTGTGTGTGTGTATATTATTAGTAATAGTGTAAGTAATTAGTTTTACATGATAAAGATGTATGATTAAAATAAGTTTTCTTTGGCTTTTAAAATTGTATAACTTATTTAAACATTGTATTTTAGAGCATCTCCAACAGCTTCCCTAAAATAGAGAGAGTCGACTTTTTTTGTTTTTTATAATGTCCAACAACTTCTCTACCTTATAATCAATCAATATATCAATATAAAGAAGGAGCTATCAAATCAACGAGAAGCCTCCATTGAGCTACCAAATGGGCCTGAGATCCGCAGAGGACCGGCACCAGGCCTGACTTTGGACTACCGGTTAAGGAGCTTTTCGTCAAAAAACAAGGCTTAACCTAGCCCAGCCCGGGATCGGTTTGGGTCCGGTTATGGGCCAGACCTGATTTTTTAAAAAGAAAATGCATTTTTATATGAATTTTTAAATATATTTTTAACTTTCCAAGTGTATTTGATAGAAAATCAATCACAAATTTATAATAAAACATATTTTTAAGTGTATTTTATTGACCCAATTAAATGTTTTAAAGTGTACTAGGATAATATTAAATTAGCGTTAAAAATTTATCAAAAAATATAAAAAATTGTTTTTCTATTATAGGACCGGTTTGGGCCAAGCCTGGGATCGATTACCCTAACCGGTTACAAATACCATTAACTAGTGATGGCCAAAAACCGGTCCCGGGCCTCAACAATAACGGTCATAACCAGTCCTGTTCCTGGTCAAAAATCTCAAGCCTCGTTAACCTTACTCATAACAGGTCCCTACCTAAAAGAAATATTAAAAAAACATTAATGATAGATTTTTTAAATACATTATAAAAATTTGTAACTTAGTCATTCAAATACACTCTAAAAATGTGTTTTATTATAGTTAAAATTACATCCAAATATTCAATTATTTGAAAATACACTTATTTATCATCGGTCAACAATGTCGGATTGATTTTAAGAGTTCCGGTCTCTTGAATTCTTCTAATAGCCTCTTGGTCATCAAGGTCAGCAATGTCGAGTTCCTCATCATCGTCATATTGTGAGTAAGTGCGGTTGGTATCGGTAGTTGACAACGTGCTTAATCCCATTGCGATTTCATTTTTTTCCAAATTTTCTTTCGTCGCTTCAATCTCCACATTTAACGATGTCGTGTGTTGAATTCTATCAACGTTATCCAAGTAATCCTTCAAGCAGATGCAACATTCCACGTACTCCGGGCTTAGTCTTGCTCGACGTATCGAAAGTGATCCTGCCACTAAAAGAAAAAGCAGATTCCGAAGCTATGGTACTAGCTTGAATTGTTAGTATATCACGTGTCATGCATGACAAAACCGGGAATTGAGGTTGCTTTTGTTTTAAAAAATCCTATAGATCAATTTTTTCAAAATTTTCAACATCATTTGCGGGGGCATGCGACCACAAAGTTAGTGTGCACATACATATTTAGTTCATCCATATCGTTATCAAATCTACTTTTTAATTGATTCATTTAAAACCTCATTTATTAAATTATTCATCAACTCTTTCCGACTTTGACGATAACCACTAGAAGAATTAGAACCCTCAAATCCACGACTTGAAGAGCTTTGTTGTTGGTTTCCTCCCCCATAAAAATGTTTATAATGATCAAATAAATTTGAAAATTATGATTAAACAAACGTCTTTGTTCGGTTGAAAAAGAATTATCCGTAACCGTATCTAAACCAAAGGCCACACATATTTGTGTAATTAAAATTTCAACACCGATAACATTTAAATACGAATTTAACAGCACAACGCAAACAAAAGCAAATGAGATGCTCATAAAATATTTTAACAATTTCTTTTTCATTGAACTCATCAACCTTCCCCAATCATGGTTGAACTCATCAACCTTCCCCAATCATGATGGTGTTTGTATTGTGCAATCTTACTTGCCAAAATATATAATTGATTTAAAAGTAAATGGCTTGTTGGATAATAAATATCGGATAAAAGTGTTGTCGTATTTTTAAAATCCCCAAAAATCGTACAATCTTTCAACCACGGCCCAATCAAAATTCCCAATAGAATTTTGCAGGTAATTGTGTTTATAAAATGAAAAAAATATATAATTTTTTTTGTTTTATCAAAATTTCAATAATAAAATAATTTGAATTCCTACTAACGGGCATATCGAATCTCAGTCCCAAAGCTTTAAAACCAACGTCTTCGCAATATTTTATATATTATGCATTCATTTTTTACCCTTTGTGAAAATTCGCCGCGAACATAAGTCTAAACTTATGTATTATGGGTTTACAAGTATTTAAATCGTCTTGGACGACTAAATTTATAATGTGTGCACAACAACGTGTATTAAATAATTTACCGTTTAAAAGAGGTGTTAAATGACACTTTAATTTTTTCACATATAGATTGTTATTACTAGCGTTATCAAATGAAATGCTAATTATTTTAGCAGATAAATCATAAAATGCAAGACATATTTTAATAATTGAAAATTGACGTGCACCTGAATGTGGCGCACCAAACGGTTCAAATGCGATTACACGTTTGAATAAATGTAACGATTGCGGCTCAATCCAATGTGCCGTTATGCATATATAAGAAACCAGAAATCCGTGTGTTGCGTCCATATATCACACGTTAAAGAAATGTTGTTAGGCAAAAGAGAAAACATTTATTGCATTTCACCTCAACACATTTTCCACATTTTAATTGCATCACCTCTAAGGGTTTGACGACTTACCGGTTTGTATTGTGGTTGTAGTGGTTTTTGAATCAACTTCATAATGTGAGGTTGTCGAAATAACCCGACTTGAATGACACATTATGTTGTCATTTGTCGGTTCAACTCGGCATCAAACGACCATATTTGACCTTGAGTGTCAAGTATCGGTTGGCTTGAAACTCCTTCCGACCTCAACCTTGGCACGTTTTTTCGGTGTGCCACCTTAAAGTAGAATTTCCTTCCGCAGTAAGGAGAGCTTGACACATTTTGCATTGTGCATTTCTTTTCCCGTTCGTGAAGATCACCAAGTTGTATAAATTCCTAATCTCGGACTTTCGTCCGTGTTCGGCAAGAACTTGGGCAACTTGTTCGTTTGATGCATCATGTTGTTCACCGCCACTTTGTAAGACAAAGATAGAAATAAATGAGACTTGTGAAATGGAAGCGATAAATGAATACGAGCCGAAGTCAAAAAATATAGCGAGAAACCAAGAATCGTTAACGTTTTTTTTGCGTTTTGTAAGTTGGTATGTAAATTCATACTCCATGACACTTATATATAGGATTTAGAATGCAAAAAAGACCAAAAAACGGACATAAACTTGAAAAAATGTCATATTAACGGCTATATTTTCAAAAACCGGGCCGGGCCAATCCCATAACCGGTCCCGGTCGGCGATCCTACAACCGGTTCTTACCGGTCCCGGGACCGGCAAAGGAGGGGCGGCCTGGCATCACTACCATTAACCGAGCCTTACTATTTTCAACGGGACCGGTTACACAGGGACCAATCCGGATTGTTATTGTTTCAGCACGAGACTGGTTTTTGGCCATGTCTACTTTCAACCAATATGAAGTAATTTGTTTACTTATTCAACTAATATTATATTAACATTCATCCTTGACAAAACCTTATCCATATACACGTCAAGTCTCAATAATACATATTAATAATATTGCACATAAACTTACAACTTGCTACATTCCTAAAAAAGTAACATATTTATCAATTTGACGATTATTTTCAATACATTCCCAACTTGAAAAGGACTTATCAGGCTGCTTTCATATGACGTAATAAAGATGCAAACCACATGTACAAGTTTGAAATGGCACTCGCATCAAAAGAATTTGAGACCGTTTACCAAATAACAAGTTACGTTTAATCTCTACTTAGATGTCGTTTATCAAACACTTATCCGGTTAGCGTTTACCGGTAAATTTAACAATATCATTTACTTACCGGATAAGATTTTAGTCCACCAAAATGGTATCGTATGCAACAATTTACCCGGTAAGCGCTTACCGTGGTAAGAGTCGTCGCCCTCACTTACCGGGTAAGACTCTTGGTCCTTGTTTCGCTCTTACAGTCTTACTGGGTAAGATTTTTGATCTTTACCATATTCATCCGGTAAAGTAAAATGACTTGGTGTTCACTTACTCGAGTAATCGTTTGGTAAACGACCCCTCAGTTACATATTTTATAACAAAATATTTGTTAACACGATGATGCCAGACACTAGTTCTCTAAAACAGAGAAATGGAATCATAAAAGAACTCCAATATAGAAAATAACCGTACAATTGATAAAAAGCAACCTTCGTAAATAAACATTTACATTACATAATAAGCATTAATATACGTTAGAAATTATTATTACCATATTTGGTATTTAGTTTGGCTCAAATGATCGATTTGTCACTATAAACCCTAAACTCGACCAAATAAACTCTGTTTCAAACCGGCCAACCGTTTGACGTAGCATCTCGTCTCCATCAAGGATCCATGGCATGGAACTACATCGTCTTTATTAACTAAATTCGACCCGTGAATGTGAAGATTTTGACCACCGTTAGTTACCGTTACTAGCGGCAATCTAGCCGGAGGTTCTCCATTGCATCTCCACCTGAATCCGGCCATTCTTTGAGTCGATAAGGTGGTATTTCTCGTTGATCCGTTTGTTGTTCACGACATCGGCTAGGCTTATATCGACATAACCCAAAGATTCCTAACAAAAAGACATGTTAATTAGAAAACCTAATATCGCATAGCGAAAGTTAAGATTCATCGTACCTTTGGATGTATTAGTCCCATCCTTTTTGTCGTACTAACGACTTCCAAATGCAATTTCTCGTTCGTTGGCGGCTCTTCTAACGTAAATGTAAACTCCTCTTCCCATCTCGGATCTCGGTTCTTCTTCATAGGCTGCGAATCAAAGAACCAAAATAACGTTAGGAAACGGATATCTATGACCACTATCAAATTTATCATCAAAATCAGTAGAATTCGAAAAACGAACCCTGGTTCTTCTTTCTTCGCCTTTGAAAAGCAAACGAACGGATGGATTAGTGTGATGTTTTCCTTCAAGATCTTCACCTTCATGGATTATAACGACAAGCAAGCCTCCGCCATCAGGAGTTCCTACGGGAGCCTTTTGCATTGCACTTACTTCTTCAATAGCGGTAGGCATTTGGTCTTCTCCGAAAGGTTTGTACATGAGTTCGACCACGATCTGGCCTCGTGATTTGTCGTTATGCATGTCGTTTGGGTCCATATTCTTCAAGAGATCAAGAGTTAGAGTCTTTGGCTGTTCAGGAGTAAGATCTTTGAGTGGCACCATATTCATCCCCATTTTATCATGCTTCCCAACCTACATAACAAGAACAATTATCGGGTAAGAGATGATGTTGTTTACGACATCTTTTAGCCAACAAATGTTGTTAACCAAGACGTTGATTCAGTAAGAGTGGAGATGCTTGCTTACCCGATTAGAGAATCTTACCCAATCAGCGCTTACCGAAATTTTTAATAAACGGCCCATGGTTCAAAATAACTATTTGGCCTTTGTACCATCTTTATCTTAATAGATATTTCGTTTCACAATAACCATCGCGATTGATTACGATCTTTTGGAAAAAACAGTATAACAGTTATAAACGTTAGTTACTCATTAGAGTCAAGAAAACACACCGATTCCCAGTCGAAAACCATGATTTCTAGAGCTTGAACTTCAGGATCTTTCACAACTAGATTGAACTCTTCATTCCATTCGGGATTCAAGTTCTTGTGTTTCACAGTCGTTTTCTTGGATGGAAGCTTGTCTTCCGTTAGTTTCAGTTTCGCGTAAGGATCAGAAGCACCCAGAAGATCTTTCTTTTTAAGCTTCATTGCCCTTACAACCTTCACATTCAGCATTCCAACAGGTCGCTTCATTGCTCTGCCAGTTCGGAATGCGAATAATTCTTCGTTATCTATTTCTTTGTACAAAAACAGAAACTGATAGGACCGATACTTACTTTGCAGGATCCAATATTGCCACCTCAAGTGTTTTTGGCCATAAATACATGTTTGCAACCTGATCTTTGATTAGCTCCTGAAAGAAAAAACAAGCGTCAGAAAATGAAACCAACAATGATTATCATCTGTATGCATACAAGTTCTCTTTAGATTACAGAAAAATCTAATCTTTAACCCTTAGATTATTCTAAAAAAATGAAGCTGTAGTGGCTTTCCACAAGAACAGAACAGAAAAGAAACTAACAAGCCGCATACCTGGACAAATCCGTATAATCCAGGGATCGACATGAGATCTGCACCGACTAGTTTTACTCCAAAATCAACATGAGGCTGTAAAAACAGATAGATTTGAACTTTGGTGTACTGAAGTCGACAATCAGGGGCAACCATGGTGCACCAAGGTTCTAACCCTGACCAGATCTGACCTTGTGGTTTAGTAAGGGTTCGTTCTAATGTTGCTTATATTCTTTTAGCATCTAATCCTGAAAGATTGCTCACCTTCTCCATAAGAGAAACTAGAATTTTACAAAAACAAGGGAAGGTTGGAACCAATGGCTTTAGAGTGATCCTCGGAGAAGCAAATACTTGCAAATCAACCACCTGAAACAGCTTATAGATCAGCAAGATTAATCTAGAAAACATGTGATGTCGAAAGAGGAAGACACCTGAATCGTGGGTCTCAGCCCAAACGCCTTTATACCGACAAGAATGTTAGGATTTGCGGCCCATTTGAACGATGGTTCCATAATCAACTCCTTTTCGTCAGTAGTATAAACCTTCATTCCTGAAAGAAACATCATGAACATAAGTTGGCCATAAATTGGCCACTTTAACCAATACCCACAAAGCCTAGCAAGAAAAATTGCCAGAAAATGCCATTAGAAGATCAAGTTTACTGTGGTTCAATATCTAAACAAGTTCAACCTTGAAAGGTGGGCGGTAGACTGCCCAATGTAAGTGAATCGAATTCAACTTCTTCAATTTTGTACTGAGGAGTCTGTTCTTTGATTATAGGTTCGGTTGTTGTCTGGATGGTTTTGCAAATTGCCTACAAAAACGTAGAAAATGTTGCGTTTTTTTCCTGACCAGATGTAAAAAGAACGAAAAAAGCAAGCAAATCAAGGCACCTTATCCAAGTACGGCCACATTAGTTCAATAAACTTGTTAAGCCAATCAACCTGTGCGAGAAACACAATAAAAAGCATAACCAGAAGGTCGGATATAAGCAACCTATTCAACGTGATGATCAAGACGAGAAATTACACGATCATGGTCAGGATTTTTCACCCAGACGGGTATTTCTGGGAACATTCTTTGCAGGGATGCCTCATCTTGCTCAACCAAAGGCTTAATTTCAGGAGTCTTGATGATGCAACAGAAACAGATAACCAGTTTAACTTATGAATCTACCGTTAAACTCATAATTACTACTAATTGTAGATCAAGAAAACCAAAAACAAGTAAACATCATAATTCAGTAGTGTTGAATTGATATAGAAGAAAGAGAGAAGAAATTAGAACTAACCTGGACATCAGATGATTGGGTTTTGATGAAGAGAAAAAAACCAATCACAATTCCAACTACGATTCCAATCCCAAAACCAAAAGCCCCCATAATGGTGCTTATTATACCCATCTTCGATTTTATATCAGATCAAACGATTTTCTCTACAATTCCAACAAATCTGTGAACTCAAGCAATTGAACCAAAAAGACCCAGAGATCGAATGGGAATTATCATTCAGAATTGCATAATTTGATGAAAATTTCTTCACAGATAAAACTAAAGTAATGGAACTCAGTAAGACCAATAAATGAGAATGGCAATTATGATTCAGAAATGCATCATAAAATTTGGGCAACAGAAACCCAAAAGACCTACATTGACAAGGGAAACTACGATTCAATTATGCACAGTTTTATTGAAACTTAAAAGACCCATAAAAGGAAACACAATTACGATTCAAGATTGCACAATCTACACAAAAGAAACCCAAAATTGACGAAGCCAATCACGATTCAAGATTGCATAATCTGAAATTTTTCTTCACAGATCAAGCGTTTTCATTATCACGCAAGAATTCTCAGAAAACCCATGAAAGATCGTCAAAAAAGAAGAGAAAAGAAAGAAACAATAACGAACACAAGCTATAAGAACATGAAACTGTCGATACTAAAAGGTAAAACCAAAGAAACCTAATCGAGATTCATTGTGATCCCTAAAAATTGCAGCATTTAAGTAGAATTCATATGCATTCTGTAATAATACTCGAGGAAAAACGAAATTCCAACAGGGGAAAATGCAGATGATAATTTCTATAAAAGGAAATCTTGTATTCATGTTATGCACGGCCAACATGCATTGGATCCATACCCATCGGATTTGATTTATGTTTAATGTGTTCTTGGGCAACGGTTTTTGTGCTTCCATTTTCTTTGGAGATTGCTCACATGCATCTTTCATATGAAGTTATGTTTGAATGTCACAAAAATGGAAGTTATTAAATTATTTATTACTTAATCCTACTTTATTTAAATAACAAATAATAATTAGAAGAGGAAAATATCAGTTTCTATGCTTCATATAGATTACATTTATTTAAATAATATATTAAGAAATTTTATCTTGATACAAATTAAAACTAATGGACTTTCGAAGTTTATTACAAAATAGTGACGAGATATTTATGACGAGATGACGAAATGTTTATGAATATGTGTTATGAGTCAAAAGTTATGGCCTCTTGAATCTTATTACAAAGTGGTAACGATATGTTTACAATGAGTTATGAAATGACAGACACTCAGAGCCTATTTGTCTTTTCAAAATTGCCTCTTAATACCTTTGAAGTCTGATTCATACAGACGTTTGGATATTAAGAGTGTTTTTTTCTTTTAAATAAAAGCTTAAAACCTCTAAATGTCATCTGAAATTTTAAGTGATAAATGTATCCTTAAGCTCTAAATGTCCTGAAATTTGGGGGTCAGAAGAGATTTGTTAGCAAAAATAATTTATCTTTTATACTTTTGTAATAAGAATTATTTATCTTTTATATTTTTGCATTAATTTGACCGATCCAGATTTCAGACTTCAGGCATAGAAACAAACAGTGTTACTGATCCAGATTTCAGACTTCAGCACCACCTCTAATAAATCAGAAGTGAAATCAGACTTCAAACTTCAGCACCTCTTAAAAAACAAAAGCCACATCAGATTACAAAATTCTACCACCATGTGGATTTCGAAAAAGATCATATTAATCCAAGTTGGATACGTTACCTCATGTTATCTTTGGAGCGAAATATTCAATCTCGCTTATTCACTTTAACAAAGTCAATATACTCTATCTCATCTTGTATATTCATCATCTTTCCTTGTCGTATTTTACCTACTATCTATTTGATAGCAGCTAAATAAGTATAATACGACTCACAACTTATTCCGCCAGTTATACATGATTGTATATAGTGGTTTAATGATATACAAAATGGTTTATTCAGTAACTTTTTATGGGGAACTGTATACAAAGAAGACAAGTTATTTTTGAAACATGTCCCTTCCAATTAAAAAAACACGTTTTATCCACTGATGAAAAAAACTTGCCAAAGAAAAACCTTTCTAGTATGCAGAGACAAATTAATCTACAAAGACAACTTCATCCATATATGACTTAATGAAAAAACCAATCAAACAAACCCTTAACATTGTGACTATGTAAACCAAGGAATATGCCTCCATCATAACACTTCAGAAGGCCAAACGACTTATTGAAATTGAATGCTTAGCACGCATAAAGTATCACACACCAAATGTAATGAAATCGATATTTCATGTCAAATATTCATTTATAGCGTTATTGACATACAACACCAGTAGAGATCTCAATATCCTTTTGTAACCACTTTCATAAAATTGTTTATAGCGTTATTGACATTTTATGAAAAATCCATATGCTAATATAATCATGATAAATACATACTCGATATCCGGTTCATACTTATTTTAGAAAGAAGCCCAAGTAGGCTTCTGTAATCTGGTGGGTTTTAAAGAACTGGACTTGAAGCCCTTTTCCAAAATAATTAGATCAAGCCCAAGCTTGAAAGGCAAAATATAATAGTAATGAAGCTTGGAATTTTCTTAAAGCATCTTGTACCATTTTGATCCGCTCGTTTTATCCAATGTTTATTGGGCAAGTGTTTATTCATAAGAGTTATCATTCTTATTTACCTTATTAGGTAACAATAACATACTCGACGATCAATAAGATTGTTGGTAAATGTCTTTTACCGGGTAATTTCCGTTCATTAACTAGGTAAGAAGAGTCTTTATTCTCACTTAAAGATTTTCGTCCTTGATATGTCTATTACCCGATAAGATTCTAGGTTCTTGTCATGTTCACTCGGTAGGTTTTCGTAAATGGATCGAGCAATACGCCTTGGGTTCTTTTCTTCAAGCGTGGAAACCCATATATGGCCAATAGGTGGGCTTTTTACAGTGTTTTATTGTTAAATATAGTCCTTTATCATTGATTGATCATTTAGGGACCTTAGCAGGTGTTAAGGATTTACCTAGTATGTATGTGTGTGTGTATATATATATGTGTGTGTGTATATATATATATATATATATGTGTGTGTGTGTGTGTGTGTGTATATATATATATATGTGTGTGTGTGTGTGTGTGTGTGTGTGAGGAGAGAGAGAGAGAGTGTGTGTTAATAAAACATTATCTTACAGAATAAATTAGTGGTATTTGGGTAAATCAGGTCCGCAAGTGGGGATGTGTCACTTGCGGAAGTAGTGGTATTTGGGTAAATCAGGGAGAGTAATGGTTAGAAAACCAATTTATATGAGAAAAATGGTTATTTTAGCTATTTCCCTAAAAACAATTCTCTAAGTTTTAGATCTCACTTATCTGAGATAAAACTTTTTCAACCTACAATTATTTATTACTCACTTAAATGCCATCTTTTTTATATTTTATTTTTCATCAACTCGATCTTCGTTTTTAACAATTTTTGTGATGTTATATAACTTTCCATATGAGAAAACAGTCACATAATATACTCATGAACAGATCACATATATTTGTTAATATTCTTTTTCCAAAAATGATGGGCCCCCAAGAAACATTTTTGGATCCGTCTACGTTATGTTTTCGTACAATTCTTTCTATTTTATATTTGTTTTATTGTTTATAATTGGGTTCCTGTGAAAATGATTATTTTGAGAGAACATAAACCTTCATCTACCTGCATTCTTAGAATGACCTTCATTTAACTATCTATATCTCAATGACTGAAGCTTTATCAAGTTAATTATTACATGTGAAAATGATTGAAGACATAAAAATTCGTGAACATGACTAAAGATGAAGATGAATGAGACTATAAAAGTTGATGAATACACGTTCATCGTATTCATTATGAATTACACATAGACACAGGATATACGTGTTGTACTCTCCTTTGTCCTCCAATTTACAACCGAAACTTGGTTTTCGTTTGAACCCGTCCCTATATATAGAACGCCTTCATTTTACGAGAATGCGAAAACATGGTTTTACTATAGAAAATCACATGTGATACTATATTCCATCACAGATATGATACAAATGTGATATTAAATCGTAGACGCATACGACTTTTGATGCGGTCTAGGTTGCGGGTCAAGTCGCTCTTACACCACTAAGCACGCACACGTGTATTATCAAATGTGATAAGGGTGTTTTTGATGTGATATCCTAATCTAGCAGATGTGATACTAAATCATAGACGCAGACGACTTTTGACACGGCGTAAGTCGCAGGACATATCGTCCACACACCATCAGGTCTCTGACGTGTATTATCACATGTGATAAAAGTATTCTCATATTTTCGTAAAATAAAAGTATTCTCGTTTGAATTTACATCTATATATATATATATATATATACACATACATATGTATATATATTATGTATATGTGTATTATATGAATGTGGATGCTTTAAGTGAAACACACATAATAATGCGGATTTCCAAATCAAATGGTCGGTGTCAAATGCAAGTTGGCTATCACTGACTCTGTCTGTTGGTCATTTCACATAAACATCTTTTATTCTGTTTAATATAATAATATTTTAATAATCATTTATATACAACCATTTCTTAAGCTAATATATAAGATTTTAATCCCGTATAAATTGTTTTTTTGACCAAAATGCAAATTTTGTGCAATAATTCACTTTTTAACTATTTCTAATATTGTATTTTTTTATTTTAACCACAATTTATATAAATACGTTATATAAAGCCTATTTTCAAATTAAAAAAAAATCCGTTATGCAAATAAAGATCCTTACATAAATTTGTATAAACATTATTTTTAATCTGAAAATAGGTTTTAACAAATATTTAAGGCATTTGCATAAATTCTGGTTAAAACAAAATTTTAATTGAAAAAATAACTAAAAAGTGAAGTTGATTGGGAAGATTGATTATTTTTTATATATTTTCCTATAAATAATCTTATAATAAAATTATATATATTACCAACTTGTAAGAAAATTACGGGTTCAAACTAAAAAAATTACTATACCTTCCTTGTTCCTCCGGACCTATTCACCTCAGTAACTCCCCGGTTGTTGGAAATTCAGAGTCACTTGGATCAGAACCAACAACAGATCCTACTATTAGTTAAATGATAATAGGGCCAAAATAAGAAAAACAATATAAGATTGTGACTTGACTTGAAATCATGTGATTATGGAACACAATCAAGATAAGGATGTGTGGGTGACTTGATCTACAACCAAGGTCGTGTGAATCATGTTATTCGGTTGTTCTCGTGTTTTCTTATTTAGTTACTATTTATCGTTTGAAACTGAATATGTATTATTATTCAATAAAAATATATGATAGATTCGAATATTCATATAAAAGTTATTAGATTATTGAATTGTTATCTTTAGTTTTCATTATTATTTTATTGAATTCACTGGTTTCAGATAAAAGTTATGAAGTATAATATTTTGTTAGAGAGAATATGGTAAAAACTTCAATTTTTTTTTTTTTGCCAATGAGTAATAATCATGAAGGAAAAGTCAAAGCATCATAACTCACAAAGTCAACTGGTTAAAAGTTTAAATGTAATAATGTTTTATACACATCCATTGTAGAAAATGTTTATACCCATGGTTTTTTTTTATGATAAATAGTCATTCTATAATCTTTATATCCTTAGTTGAGAACTATATACGATGTTTCTAATGTATGTTTGTTAAAAAGTATCGAGTACTAAGTATTGTTTTTTTATTACTTTACACTTGAGGATAGAAGTGTAGATGAGCTCTCAACTAAGGATATAATCAAGGCAGAAAATGCGCCCCCATCCCCACTCCTCCTTTATGCCCCCCAAATCTCTACCCTTGCCTAGTCTAATCCCTAGGAGGCTCGTTGGGTGTGGAATGTTGAAAATTGTGATACAAAACGATGATATGCAAAACATAAAATTTTGGAGTTTCTAGCATGGCTACACATTATATTCAAGCATGTGTGTGCGTAATGTTACTTTGTAAAACAAAAAGTTTTGGGTGCTCTGACACAGCTGCACCTTAAGCATGGGCATGCACAATGTTATTTTGCAAAACAGAAAGTTTTGGATCTTCTGACACGTAAACCGTCTTTGCTTTGTGTGTTTGCAAAGCTCTTTGGTTGATTGATCGTGGAGTGTCAAAAACCCCAACATGAAGAACCCGTTGAAATTGGAAGGATTTAATTTAAGCTAACGGTGATTTTCTTACATGTCAGACGAATATGAAAATGAAGATGATGAACCAAAGTACGTTCATTAATTAAATATTTTAAAAGATTTACGACTAACAATTACTATATTTTATAGAAAATAAAAATGATATATTAAATAAAACGTTGTAATCATAGAATAGACAGCTAATTAAAAAGAGTGTCTCCTCCAAGCGGAGGATGATGATATCAATGAATAAATAAATGACAAGTTGTATGCTTGATTGATTGGATACAAATGAGTTGATCATAAAATAATGAATGGACCAAACCGACCAAACCTATGAATCATACATTTACTTATTAATTCTATTTCATCATTATTTATAAATTATTTTCAATTTCTAAAAATATTTACTCATTAATATTGTTTCCTGAAAAACACTGATTTTCTTCATTGTGTTTGTAAAATGAAGATTTGTATACATTCGATGGTAATAAATTCATGTTATTTTATAAATATTTGATAAATAATTAAATAGATAAAAAGATCGTGTGGTAATAAGAGTTAAGAAACATATCACTTTTAATCTCATTCCACCTCATGAATTATGTTTGATACGAGAATTGATCTGTTGCATTTCATTACTGTTGATCTTCAATTAAAATCGATACAATGATGGAGATCTCTTCTTGCTATTCTTATCATAACTTTCATTTTCTTGGAATAGAGAATATCAAATACGAACCTTTGAAATTTAAATAATGTTTTTAAACATGCATTATGTATGGTTTCAACAATTAAATTATGCCGACAAATACCAGAAAAATAGAAATGGATTAATTTTTATAGGAGAGCTGTTATAATAAGTGGGTATATGTATAAAAATTCAATTACCAAGTGGATATAAAAATATTGGTTTTGATGAGATATGGTTTTCAATTTGGAGTTAAATCTTTTATATATTTAAATTTTTTGTTTAATATTTTCATTGTATATATAAAGGTGTGTATTAATTAAGAAAAAATATATAATATGGTTTAAAGATTGTTTGGTTGTTTTTTATTAAATCTTGTATAGATAAAGATGTCTATATGAATTATTCTGATAGTTTATGAGGATGTTTTTTAATTGGGATGGGTAGGTGTAAGATTTTTTTTCTTTTTTGACTTTATGCATAAAGTCTCCCTCCCTTGTAAACTTACTGAATAAGTAATCTTCTATATCAATTAAACTACTACCAAATCGTCACGTACAGCTAACGAATAAATTGTGAATTCTATTAATTTCATTAATTTGCTAACAAGGATATCTTATTATTACTTGCACTCAATATAATTTTACGGTTAATTTTTACCTATTCTTTTTTTCCCGTTTTCTACCCTTTCTCTCTCACTCAAATACGATACATGTAAAACAATCTTTAAATGCCCTTTTTAATACTAGAAGGGTATTCGCGCAATGCAGCGATATATATCTTGATTTTAATATTTCATTTTATTATTTATCTCAGTCGTTGTTATAATATGGTATTATGTGATTTTGAAAAAAACGATTATGTTTTTATTTTTAATAAAATATAAATTTGAAGATATCATAATATTTTGACAAAAATATATCGATATTAGTATCAAATTAACTATTTAAAATTTCTTATTTTTTGTGTAATTTTTAATTCAAATTTTTTATTATAATTTAATTTAGGTTTAATGAGTAATTTATATTTGGTTTAATAATATATTTTTTTATAAAGATAATAATTAATTATTTTGTTAGAGTTTTTAAGAGTTTTTGTCAAATGCTTTATAATATATTATAGATTATGTGTTTTTAAGAAAACAATAATGATTTTATTTTAAAATAAAATATAAATTTGAAAGAAAATATATCAATGTTAATATCAAATCAACTATTTAAAAGTTCTCATTTTTTATGTAATTTCTTTATCTTTTTATTATAATTTAATTTAAGTTTTTATTATAATTTAATTTAAGTTTAATAATGAAATAATTTATTTTTGGTTTAATAATATAACATTTTATAATGATAATAATTAAGTATTCCGTTAGAACTCAATGATTATTTTAGTTATATTTTAGATTTTTTATATTTAAAAATGAGATGTTTATCATATATTTGATTATGTTTATCCGCAGTTAGTTACACGAATTCATATATGGAGCTTTAATAAGTTGTACTTACGCACATTCTACTTGCAATCTTGAGTTTTAAGTAATATGCATTAATAAAAAGTGAGTTTTAAGAGTTTTTGTCAAATGCTTTATAATATAGTATAAATTATGTATTTTTAAGAAAGTAATAATGATATTATTTTTAAATACACTATAAATTTAAAGATATCATAAAAAATTTAAAAAATATATATCAATGTTAATATCAAATCAACTATCTAAAAGTTCCCAATTTTTATGTAATTTATTTTTTAATTATAATTTAATTTAAGTTTAATAATAAAATAATTTATTTTTGGTTTAATATTATATATTTTATAAAGATAATAATAAAATATTCTGTTAGGATTCAATGATTATCCTAATTATATTTTAGATTTTTTATATTTAAAATGAAATGTTTATCATGTATTTGATTATGTTTATCTGCAGTTAGTTACACGAATTCAGATATGAAGTTTTAATAAGTTGTACTTACGTACAATATACATGCAATCTTGAGTTTTAAGTAATATGTATCAATAAACAATATTTTACGCATAAAAAGTGATTTTTAAATTTTTTTTATCAAATGCTTTATAATATAGTATAGATATAAATTTAAAATGTTGTATTGTAAACTTTGAGATTCATTAGAAACTCGTTTTTGCTTTTGTGATACTTAATGGTATTCAAAAACCCATTTGGATTATTATATTGCTTAATAAAACTTCATATATTTAAAGTAAATGTTTTAGATATCGATAAGTTTACAATAAATTAATAATTCAATCGTACCTTTTAAAATCAATATATAAGATATCACTTCGAAAATACATTTTGTTTGGGATTCAAAGTACCCTTAAAATAGAGTAAACTACAATTTTGGTCCTTGTGGTTTATACCAATCTTCGAAAGTGGTTCATGCATTTCAATAACTATAATTATCGTTCCTATTGTTTACATTTTGCTTTGAAAATCGTCCTTGGTCACTAATTTCATCGAATTTGTTGGTCTTTTCACCCTTTCTTACTATTTTTCTATTAAAAAATTAAAATTAAAATTAAAATCAAATTAAATTATGTATATAATATGAATACATATACACACATTCACATCCCGGCGACCCTCACCCCTGCTTTTCCTTTCCCATCGAGCATCGATGCAACACCTCCATAAAACCACCACCACCTCCATTGTCCCTCCCTCTGGAACCACTTCTTGAGGGCCGTAGATTTCTTGTTGAAGACGAAGGAACAATCAAAGCACAACCGAAGGCTGTTGATTTATTGTTGAAGAGATGGGTTGTTGATTTATTGAGAGCAAATAAAAAATCATCGACGACAGATACTTCTAGATGGATAAGGTTTGAAGCCACCGATTCAAAGTACAACCGACCTGATTTAAAGCACAACCGGTCTAACTCAAAGCACGGTCGATCGATTCAAAGCACGGCCCCTGGTTTCTGACTCTGTTGGATATTTTGAGGTTGCAGAAGGTTTGTTCCAGAAACCGGAAGATTTTTGAGGTTTACAAAGTGGCACCAATGGTGGCTTACGTTGGGTTTTGATTAGTTTCAGATTTGGGATTTAAGTATGATTTAGGTTGGATTTTGATCGGTTCCAAATTTGAGTTTGGTTTAAATTGGACATGGTTTCAGATTTGTATTTCAAGTTTGATTTTAATTGGGTGTTGATTTAAGTCGCAAAAGATGATCGAAAAACATTTTGGTTTCTTGCCGGAGATGGCGATTAGAGTAGGTCAAATCGTCGGAGATGCTAAGCGGAGTAAGTCAGGTTTGAAGTTGTTCCGATGTGGGTATATATCGTTTGTACAAATGTATATAATATTAAATAATATATAAATTAATAGAGTAGTAATAAAAAAAATAAGAAAATGGTAAAATACTAACATGCTTCTTACTTAAAGGACAATTTTAACAGAGTTAGAGACCTGAGATAATTTTCAAAGCAAAATATGAATAATATGAACGATAATTGTCGTTATTTAAGTTTAGGGACCACTTTAAGAGATTTGTATAAACTATAGGGACCAAAACTGTAGTTTACTCCTGAAAATATAACAAGTAAAGTTAATTATACAAATCAACATCATCACAAATATCAATGATCAGCAAAATTAATATAACTATATTTCAGGGGCCTTATTTGTGAATTTATATAAACTACAGGGACCAAATTTGGAGTTAATAATTACGACGATGATCGAAATGTGATTAAAGCCTTTATATATTATTTTATGCCTTTCTAAAAAGGAAATTGGAGATTGTGTTGGCAACGCAGTTCCCTCCACGTGAGGGAAAGGGAACGTCACACGTGTATGGCTGGGATCAGTTGATTGGTTGCTTTCCGACCACATTTACTTTTGAGGAACATAAGGTATGATCGACGGCCATAGTTCATCCAACGGCTCTGCCTGATCAAGGGTTCAGATCGAATTGGCGGCTGCCGTCCTATCAGTTGATCTTTAGCAGACTTTTATGATTCTCATATTTTTGACGTCAAATAGTCGTTGCTAAAATGCAGGACGACTCATACTTTTTAAGACTTTTGTTATTATTATTGAAGTAAATTACAGTTTCTCGTACCTTTAGTTTTGAGGTTTATTACTTTTCTATCCTTGCGATTTATTTATTACAAAATCTTGTAAACACAAGGTTTGATTTGGATAAAATCAACATGGTTTTATTTATACTAGGAAAAATTAACACCTATTGATCCACATAAAAGTCAATTATATCAGCTTAATGAATAAAATATATTTTTAAAATGTAACCGACCTTGATTGTTAAAATAAATATATATTGTATTGAACATGAGATATAAACCGATGATTTTTAAGATAAATTAACATTGAGAAAAAAAATAAATAATAAAATCAGAATCAGACAGAAACTAACAAAAAACCATAGTGGTAGTTGCATCTATAATTGTATTTGAGGTAGTGACTTTTATTATTCTAACTATATTTTTTTATGTCACACATTTTCTATTATAAATTTGGTTTCAAAAAATTTAAGGGCATCATTCAAAATCAAGTGAGTGCACTTTTCACTTTCAGACGTCTAAATGTTCTTTTCTTGCCATAGTCGAGTGAGCACGAACACGGGAGCCTGCTCAACCCTGTATAGGTTCGTCCATGCCGTCATGTACAGTCATTTGTCATTTACATGTATTTTGGTTATTTAGCTACTTCATATATAATGGACAGTTTAAGAAGCAAAACAAGACATTATCTCTCTCGTTTATAATTATTCACATCGTCAAACCACTTCCTTTGACCGTCTTTTTGTGATAAGTCTCATAACCAAAAAAGCAACATAGACTAAAATGAGGCTCAAGTTTGGAGCATTCGTGCGGATGAAACATAATAAAGTAGGCTCAGCCACATTGAGTAGATCATAACCAAGTGTTATGCCATCTAAGGAATCTTAGGGAGACCGATTGAATGTAACCTGATTATTCCATTTATACACATTGAGTTGAAGAAGAAGTCAGAATTTGGAACCAAATTATATTATCGTTTATCGAACCATGTTAAGTACAAATGAAGAGGAGCAAAAATAAAGTAAGACATATTTAAATGTATAACTAGCCTCTAAACTATGGGAAAATACAATCAAACAGTCTAACAATATTCAAAGATAATTTGAGGTAATTAGGGTTTTTTTTTTTAATTCGTATTGGTGATGAAGATAGCAATGAAAATGAGGAGAGGTTGGATGCGTCACATTTACATATCAAATGACGAAATGTCCTTACATGAATGACACATAGTTGCATTTAAGGGTGTATAATTGACAGAGTTACCCTAAACCCTACATAAAAGAAAACCAATTAAAAAACGTTACTTCAATGTTTTTGTAATAAATGAACTGTAGGGACGATAACGAAAAGACCATGAGCCAAAGGGAAAAAACTATTATTTACTCTCATGCTAAATCAAAGACTTGTCGGTAATTTGTCGGACTAAAAAAGCCTTGTCTAACTTGTTAAATGAACCTCCATATATATATATATATATATATATATATATGGATTCCTCTTTATATATGCCAAAATCAAAGCCTCTTCTTTTACATTTCCATGATGTTGATATGTCTTTGAAGGTTTGTAATTTGTTCAACGCAATTCGTTAATATGTATGTTATTAATAATCTCTTCATCACAAAATAAATGTTTATAATGAAAATTGCATACAATAATTGTATAATTATTACACTTTTAAATTACTAATTAGATGACAATTTTACCTGAATAATTTATTCATCTCATTATTAAGATTAGAATTAAAAAGTAGACACTTATTTTTCTTTAAATAGATACCTGATTGGAGAAAAGATGTTGCTATTTGGACCCTTTTTTATGTCAATTTGGATTTATAAACATCTAAAAAGTGAAACCTAGGATGAAGTCTATCTACTAATTCAGTTGAGAACAAGGTGGGGAATCTGGTTCACCCAATCCGAACGAGTATGGGGATTTCCCGCTAAATCGGGTCCTGATGTCGGGGCCGAAGATCCCCAGTAGGCTCAAACCAGGGTTGGGGGTTGGGGCCGGTAGCATATCCCCCGCCTCGCCCGTATCCGGTATATAATTTAGTAGTTTATTTTATTAATATATAGATTATTTATTTTCCAAAATTAGGTTTTTAGTTTAACAAGATTTGAGAATTGAGACTCTCTACACTCCACGAGACCACGACAAGTCAACAACTTCTTCATGTAATCACGTTCAATCTTCACTTTCACCAGAACAACAGGATCGAAGACTGGGTCTGGAACGAGGAACGGGGGTTTGACCGAGGTTGACTAGAAAAGAGACCAGGGTTGAGATGCTAATCTCCGTACCTGCCGGGGCCTGGGATTGTAAAACCTGCCCCATCCTCGTTCCGTTGTCATACCTAATCGAAATAGGCTGATATGTCTGAGACGATAGGGGTTCAAATACAACATATGGGGTTTACTAAGGATCACTTTTGACAAAAAGGGGCATTCAAAAATCTATTATTATAGTTTGGTTGTAAACAAATATACAATTTCTACAAAGCTCAAATAAAACCTAGGTTTTGAAGCTCTTCCCTAAATTTATAGGTCAAAAATGACGGTATCGACAAGATTAATAAGAAAGACCGAAACTTACAAAAACTAGACTTTGTAGAAATCGACCCCTCATTGGTCACAATCATGACCAATTTATACAATAAAATGTATATTATTATTTCATATTGTCGGTCTCTTAACTCTTAAGGCGCGTTGGTGCATAGATAGGATATGATAGAATGACAGGACATATCAATTGTTCAGCATTTGGCTAAAACAGAACTGGACAGAACAAAACAAGTAAAATGATCAATTTATCCCTAATGATGTGTTTATATATTTTGATTAGTTCATATAATTTTTTACTATAACAGAATAATTATTTTTTGTAACAAATACATCATTAAAAGTTTAGTCAAAACAATAAAAATGACACAAGAATAAAAGGTTTATATAGTTTTCAATTTTTAATTTATCAATTTTGTACATTATTTTTTTTATTATTAATATAATAAATTACATAAATTAATAAAAAAATATAGAAACTGTAAAAACAATATTTTGAGAATAGTAAAATAAAATTTTAAAAAACATAAAATGCAATAAATAAAATTTAAAGAAATGAATAATGCAAAAAGTAGATCTATTTGATATTTTAAAAAAGAACTAAATTTTATTTTAACATTATATTGGTAAAATATAAGTTGTTTCACCTTGTTCCATGGAGTAGGGATGGAACAGGCTTGTTTCACTTTGTTCCACTCTGTTTCTGTTTATTCTACATAAAAGTCTTGTTAGACGTGAAACAAAGATCTCTGTTCAGTTCTATTTTGTCCAATGTACCAAACACACCCTCAAGGAACAAGTCAAGTCTAGCTAAACATATTTAATCGACATATATAGAGAGAGAAAACTTTAAATATAAATAATGTAATTGTTACAAATTCTACAAAAGTAATCTTAACCAGATAACTAATAATGTGATTTAAATCAGTTTCTAAATTTACTCACCACATGCTTAATTGATTTGATAACTATCTCAAATTTTAAAATGAAGAGTTGAAATTAGGTTTATAGTTTGTTTTATAATTGAAACCTTCTATATATATGATCTTCTTTTTTTTTTTACCTTTATTTCATTTCTTCAAGAGTTTTCTAAAATATTTAAATTTTACGAAAACAATGTAAATAGTTATTTTTTATAATAAAAACTATGTATATAAATTTCTTGGTAAATTCTTAACTTTTTATTAAGAAAATATTTTTGATATTTAATCAAAGAAATGTTTTTTGCTAAATAATATTTCAAATCAAAAATTACGTTTGTGAAAAAAAATATATATCAAAACAGATTATAATCTTCATGCTTTTTGGAGGTTAGATCATGCAAGGACCATCTTTTAACTCGTTTTTAGTTTGAATTTTTGTTTTAGGTTTAGGAAATTTGTGATATACAAGTTCATAATCATATTGATTTAAATCAGATCAACATTTTTTTTATAATAAATGTCATGACATAAAATTAATGATAATAACATTCAAAGAACTAGAAACCAAGTATTTTATTTTAGAATGAAAATATCTTTTTGCCAATTTTGTCGTCTCTTATGTGGACCACTTTCCTTGTTAAGTAATCGGTAATCACTTTGTATTTATTTCAAAATTGAAAGGGTATATTTTAGTCATTGTGTCTTCTTTTACTTAAACCCAAACTTCAATACTCTGCTTTCGTTCTTCAGGTAGTGTTTGGTACGCAAACTAGATGAGACAGGACGGGATAGTACGGGACAGAACAGGACGGGACGGGACAAGACTAATTGTCTGTCCTTTGTTTGGTACGACTAGGACATGACAGGACAAAACTATTAAAATGACCATATTACCCCTAAATATTGTTCAATGTTATTTTATATCATATAATGATTGTAAAATGACAAAAAATTAATCAAAATATTGTCATATTAACTTTAGTCCCATGTTGTTCCACCTTTTTTGGTGGAACAAGAAATATCAAGATTTGTCTCACTAAAATTAAAAATAGTTCCACCTTGTCCCATGTTTTTTTGTCCATGACATGCCAAACATGAAATTATTATTTTTTGTCCGTCCTGTCCCATATAGTCTGCATACCAAACGCATCCTCATCAACCATTTTCCCAAACTCCGTTTTATTCTTTTCATTCCACCATTTTTCCAGTCCCCGTGTTTGTTATTAGTCCACCATTTCCAAAGCTCCATCTTTGTTCTTAACCCACCATTTTACCAAGCTCTAATGCTATATTCTGATATTTTATCGTAGAGAGCGATTCTGATATATCGGGTAGATGAGTGGGGGCTGCCAGCTAAAGATCACTATGGGTTTAGGGTTTAGGGAAAAGCAACAAGGAAGTGGTGGGCACATTAATGGATTTTACACATGCTTAAAACATTTTATACATCTTAAATTATTTAATAAAAATGGAAGAAAAAAATAGATAAAAAAAAGACCAAAATACCTCTAGCTTAAATATATTAATAAAATAGAGTTGTACGAAAGATCATTTTCAAACCTGATTAGAAACTTTAGTGATCATTCATATAGTTTTTACGTTTCACAGACGAGTTTAAAAGTTTCTTCATATAAAAAAATCAAATATATTAAATTGTTGGTTAAACATTTAAAATACATCATTACTAATAATCAGTATATTCTATAACTATTTATGTTATAGGTTTAGAAAAAGTCATTATGTCCGGTAACATTTTGAGAATAAATATTAGTGTAGTTTAATATCTACGTAAATACAAATTTCATATTAGCTTTTATAGTAAATTATAAATTTGGTCCCTATTGTTTGTTAAAAGTAACACTTTTCATCCCTATAATTTTGAAACTACAACATGGCTATCGTGTTTCCATATTTGATTCCTACCTCTAACGATCGTAAAAATTTCGTTAAAACAGGACATTTTCATCCTTTTATCGATTTGTTTTTCTTTTACCCATTAAAAAACCGCATTAACCAAAATCACAAAAAATCAATTTTGATTTAATAAAAGACAAAGAAATCGAAAAACGGACGAAAATATTTCTTATTTAACATAATTTTTTAACAGAAAATGATCAAATCCAGACGTTTTTACAAACAACAACCATCTTATTATTTAAAAAATGCAAACACAAAAAAATGTTAGTTTTTGGAACTAAGGGACCGTTTACCTAAACACTTACCCGGTAAGCACTTACTGGTAAAATTCAACACTATCGCTTATTTACTGGGTAAGATATTATTCATTAAAACGCATCGTATGCAACAATTTATCCCAGTAAGTGTTAACTATGGTAAGAGTCTTCGCCTTCATTTACCGTGTAAAACTCTCGATTATTGTCTTCGCTCTTACCGGGTAAGATTTTTAGTCCTTGTCATATTTATCCAGTAAAATAAAATGATTTGGTAAGCGCCTACCCGGGTAAGCGTTTGGTAAACGTTACCTAATAGTGACTAAACTATAGTTTACTGTAATTTTTATTTTGAGAGGTGAATATATTTTAGTTTTATGTTTAATCATAGAAATTGAAAGGGGACAATTACGTTACATGCGAAAGTTATTTTGTTTTTTCTTACTAATAAACAATTAAATAATAAAAATAGAAGTAGCCGTTGGAGACTTGGTGGTCTATTTAAAGATCCCTTGGGCTGGCATTGGAGTGAATCATCCACCGAAGCGAACCGTCTTTTTATAAAAACTGACAAAAAACCCCATCTTCATCTTGGGTGTTCTTCCCTCTCCAGATCCCCAATTTCTTCATGATTTAACGGGGATTCATCTAATCAGTATTAGTTAGTTTTTGTTTCCTTAATTCCTATTATATTATTTATATATACGTATATGCTTTTAGTAAGATTCGGGTATATTAGTTTTCTGTAAAAATTTCTACCAATTTCTGAGATTTTGATCCGTGTTTATTAGAGATCAATCGCGACTTCTTCTCGTAATTTTCTGATTTCTCGTAATCTGTGAACTTTTATTTGATTAATCGAGTTTTGGTAACGGAAGCAGTTATGATGAACTCAACCGGTGATTATAACCCCCGGATCGGAAATTCCAAGAGGAATTTCGGTGCTAACCGTGCTTTGTTTTCTCATCCATCTGATAATTTGTTTTTGGCGACTTTTTTGGCCGGCGGTCACTGTGGCGGAGGCGGTTTATTGTCCATGCCTCCGGCGCATCTCTCTCATTCGTATCCCCCTGGCGTTTCGGTTTTCCGTGCACAGCAGAATCTCCAGCACAACCGTCAACAGCCACCTCTTCTTCCTCTTCCGATTCCAATGCCGCTAAATCATCAGAATATGAACATCTCTCGTACTAACAGCACTTCTCACAATAATATTCGGTTATCGTCTCCTCGAATCAACAAAAGTGTGAAGAATCGAGTGCGAGACCATTCTCTCACGCCCAAAAAATCGAAAAATCAAAAGAAGGATTCGAAGAAAGAGGAAGGGGATCTACTTCCTCCTCCGACAACGGGGAAGAAGGAAGCGAAAAAATGTTCAACGGAAGCATCGGTTAACCAGCTGATGGGACCGGATCCGAAGGATCTTCCGAAGGCTGTTATTTCTAGGGCTTTTTCTTCAGCGCCTAACGATTCCTGTGATATTGTTTCTGTTGACAAGTTTTCAGGTTCTGTTGTGTTTACTCCTTCTCCACCGCCGAGCAGCTTGCCTTTGCCTACTTTTTCACTCAGGCCAAAGCTCAGTTGCAAAGCCGAGGCGGCCATAGAAGCACCTAGCATCGATGCCGGAGCAACTGATAGTCTCCGACGACTTCTCCGTCTCAGGTGATTTGATCTAGCTGTGTCTTATTACATAGGCTATGTTGCTTTATGCATGCCACTGTAGTTACATAAAAAGAAGGGAATAAAAAGCTTTATTTGATGCTTTTTTCCTCTTCATCTTTTATCCTTTTTCTAAATTATAAAAAAAAGGTGTTGGATTAGGGTTCTCGTTCTTGTTCTTGTATTTTCTTGTAATTTGTGAATCTCTGCCTGAGTTTTTTCCCTTGGCAGTGCACAAAGACTGATTTTCAATTTGTAATGAATTTTCTTATAACGATCTTAAATATTCATATCAAATGTTATGGTGGAATTATTTTATTTTTGTATTAAGGAATTAATGGTTGTGTGATCTCTTTTGAAGAGGAAATTTATCGATAATAGCAATAAAAATTGCAAATGGTTAATATGTTATTTGTTATGATGCAATAACAATATCGACAACGTAACAAATCTCAAATAAAATGACTTCTCATTTTAATTAATCAATAAACAACTAAATTTACTCATTTTAAATGAGTTGTCTTTAAACATTTTTTAGTAAATAAACGATTGATATGTCAGAAATTGGTTAAGTACATGTTTTTAATCATAAAAAAACTACTAATAACCGGTTAGTACGTTTTAAAGAACGTAAAAAACTTAAATCAATTTTACTATATTTAATCTCATATCATAAATATCCCTTGTATCCAACGGTGTTCAGGTTCCATCATCGTCCTTATGTCCTTGTTATCGATCTTTCTTTTTATCTTTTTTCTAATCACCCTTCTCTTTTGATTTGGCTTATACATACTCCATTAAAATTATATTGTAACTGAGGGAGAATCAAAAAATAAATTAAGAAAAAACAAGATCAATGAGAGAGGCAACAAGGGCAATGGTTGGTATAGAGAACGGACGATAGGTGAAGAAGGGGGGAGTCATGTCATTGGATGCAAGAGGCTTGGATGACGTTGGGTTATGAACGATGAAACTGAGTTAATTTTCTTTTTTTCTACATTAACCAAATTTTTAAAATTTCTATTTGTTCAAAAAATAATGTCCAGGGATTAATCATTTAAAACAAAACCAAAAAAAATCTCACTCTTGATGTTTGAAAAAGATTGTGATTTCCGTCCCATCGGTTTTAAAATTTCAATTTTCATTGTTATGACTATTTTCATCCGTGAGAGTAAACATAGGGGTATTTAGTTTTTTTTTTATTTTATTAAATATATTGTAATTTATTATTTTTCTTTTTTGGTTTATCAAAAAATGATAACAAATCACAGAGATGAAAATGGTTTCACAAACCACAAGGAGAGTTTACTCAATAAAGAAATAAAGGCAGAGAGGTTAGAAATTGTTTGTATGTTTGACATAGCCATGCATATGGTTCACCCAAAACGAATGAAGTGGTTAGGATCGACGAGCCTTCATCATCGGGAAGGACAACGAATATGAGGCCTGAGATGGCTCCCAAAAATGGAAGTTTGGTACCATTGGCTATTGTATCTTTTACAAATTGAGGCTGTAGTTCGGCGGTTGATTTCTTTTATTAACGATAAAAATATCATTAAATTATTTTTATTAGCCAAACAATTATGTGAACATAATTTTTTCTTATTTTTCCATGAATTTTGTAATTCGTTTGGTATTTTTCAAGGTTCTAAATTACGTAAAGTGTGATGCTAATGTTTTCCAACACGATATATGCATACATATTTGTGTGGGTTATTGTTTTGAATAATCTCAGACAACAATTTAAATTCATATAAAGTTATAAAACTAAAAAGAAAAGAGGAACCATTTATATTAAACTAGAAGGGTACTCGCACAATACAGCGAGATATATCTTTGATTTTAATATTTCATTTTATTTTTTATCTCAAACAATGTTATAGGTATGGTCTTATGTGATTTTGAAAAAAACGATGATATTTTTATTTTTGAATAAAATATAAATTTGAAGATATCATAAAAATTTGACAAAAATATATATATATATCGATATTAGTATGAAATTAATTATTTAAAATTCCTATTTTTTGTGTAATATTTTAATTCAATTTTTATATTATAATTTAATTTAGGTTTAATAACGAAGTAATTTATATTTGATTTAATAATATAATTTTTTTATAAAGAT
>NC_037540.1:7529185-7534451 GCF_001531365.2 Cynara cardunculus var. scolymus
ATTTTTTAAAGATAATAATTAAGTATTCTATTAGAACTCAATGATTATCTTAATTATATTTTAAATTTTTTATATTCAAAAAATAAGATAGTTTATCTTGTATTTGATTATGTTTATCTGCAATGAGTTACACGAATTCAGATATGGAGCTTTAATAAGTTGTACTTACGCATAATCTATTTGTAATCTTGAGTTTTAAGTAATATGCATTAATAAAAAAGTAGTTTTTAAGAGTTTTTTGTCAAATGCTTTATAATATATTATATATTATTATTTTTTATAATTTAATTTAAGTTTAATAATGAAATAATTTATTTTTGATTTAATAATATAACATTTTATAAAGATAATAATTAAGTATTCTGTTAAAACTCAATAATTATCCTAATTATATTTTATATTTTTTATATTTAAAATAAGATGTTTATCATGTATTTGATTGTGTTTATCTGCAGTTAGTTACACGAATTCAGATATGGGATGAAATCGTTTAGGGATGAACGGGTTTAAAAGTTTTTAAGAGTTTTTAAGAGTTTTATCCAAATGCTTTATAATATAGTATAGATATATCCCTCAAGTTATATGATTAAAAATATTAATTATAAAACCTATGCCTTACAAAATAATGCGTTGTAACGTGTCATAACATGTCATGACGGAAGCCAAGCCCTTGGAATGGAGCCACAGGGGTTAACGTGGCGGCGAAGCAAAGCCTCAAAACTATAGCACACCATAACAATTTATTTAGAACCATGGTATTTACATGCTTAATAGAAAATATCAAAGCCTGTTACACTTGTTAACATTATCTAGCGAATTTAGAAAACGTATTTACCGGCAATCTAAAAATATCATAAAAAGATAAAATAAACATTATCAAGATTTCTAAAACGAAACAAAGCAAATATTCCATCTGTTGGTACTAGTATTGTTTAGTATAGGACCGACGGTTTAACGTTTTTCGGAAGATGGGAACAAACCACTCTACCATTTCCAAATATTCCATCTGGTTCGATTCAATTTGATTTGGACTGGTCAAGGTTTGGCAAGTTAAGACCATGTTTGGTTTTTTCTGGTTCATACCAAAAAATGGAATAGAAAAATGCACTTTTATGCAAGTTTACAAAAATCATTTCAATACGGTTTAATTTTGAAGTAATCGACCAAGATTCATGTATAACCAAATATCTCATCCACAAGATCAAATATGTTTCAACTTTCTATAACAAATTACATCTCATAATAAGATCAATGGAACTCTTTTTAGCCTTTTCAAGCTCCTTTATACCCTCATTCGTTTCTTCCTCTTCATCAAATTACAAAAAAAAAAAAACCCTTTTCTACTCCCATTATGTTATCGCCTACCAATCCGAAAACTATGCACATCTTAGGTAGTGTAAATCAATCAGAAAGGAACAGTATATGGCAACGCGTGTATATCAACCTCGGCCAAGAACCGCGCACATGGCTGCCACAAGCACGCTGCTGATTCATGGCACGTATCAACATCAGCCCTGCTGGTGCTTGATCTGCTGCCCTTTTTCTCACTTCTCGACAGCCAATCTTGATCATCGTCAACTGGTGGCGGAACTTCAAGAACTGCAGGGATCCAACTTCCTATCAGCTTTTCATATTTCGAGTGCTTCTTCTGCAATTTTTTCTCAAATCGTGTAGGTTCCACTTTCTGTTCTTTGCTGCTGTTAACAGGGACTGTGATTTCACTAATGGACCTTTTTCCTGTAGGCCGAACTGACATTCCAGAACTTGGAGTTGACTGTTCATCTCTACCGGAATGAAACCCTTGTAAAGATGGAGGTGGCACACTTAAAGTGGGATTTGGTGGTAGCTCGTGTTTCAAATGAATTTGAGGTGGAACCGATCTTCCATGGCTTGGAATTGGCTGTTGTCTGCTTGGATGAGGCACATCTACGTCACTCTTGCTTGATCGTGATGGAACTGGTATCCCAGTCTTGTTTAAAACTGAACTTGGAATCTCATGTTTCAACTGACTTGAAGGCAGAATCGGTCTTCCAGAACTTGGAAGTGACGGTGACGGTTTTCTACTAAACCGAAGCCCTTGTAGATCGTTATTTTTTGTTTCAGGGTTTTCAGAACTCCAAGTTGACTTTGTTTGACCCAGATTCAGATTCCGGTGAACTGCAATGTTTTCTCTACCGGATGTTGCTGGGACTCCAGTGTTTCTATTACCCGAAACCAACGGTGTTCTATCTTCACAGCGAAGTCCATTAACAAGGTTGGAAGTAGATGGCTTAGGTGGATTGGTGTTCCGTGAAGTTGAAATTTTCCAAGTGTTCAATCTGGCATCTGCACCAGCGAGAGACTGTGGATCAGTTCTTCCGGAATTAGAGCATAAAGTTTCTTTGCTGGAATCAGGTCCTTTCTGCTTCTTTAGTAATCGGATCTTGATTGGTTTCCCTGTTTGATATTGTAAGATTAGCATCTACTTGAACAATAAGAAACACAAAAAAGACGATTATAAAACAAATGCAACTAACCATGACCACCGGTGCCATCAGGTACAATAGCATCATCTCTTTTCCTTTTGTTGCTATTTTGTGTGCTATCAGATGAATAGCTTGGTTTGTGCGAACTGATAGGCTGACCATGCTCTTCTGTCAGATCACTCTTTTCCAATAGTTCAACGGTAGGCTCTGTTCTCTTGTTATGGGCTTCTTTGGAACCAACTGAACTCTGTAACACTTTACAAGCATCATGCTGATATTCATTTGGGTTCTTCTGTAACTTCCCCTTCTCTTCATCCTTTCTTTTTTCTTTTTCCTTCTTGTCTTTCTTTGCTCTCTTTTGTTTCTTCCTTTCTGCCTTGGCCTTATCAGTTTCCTTCTGGAGCTTTAATAGCACCAGGAAAACAAATTTAGAACCAAAGGTAACATAGTGCGCATGCCGGAACTATAACAACATAGTGTGATTGCCAATCACATAAAGTGGTCAACATGTAAGAGAGCCGAAGATCACAACTCTCATGGATATGTTGTACCAAACATTAAGGGTCACAAAGATTACATAAAAAACCAGAGACTTCACTAGATATGATGCCTAAATTCTTCCCTAATGAGACACGTTACACATACCCTAAATTATCTAACAATCACATGCCACCAGCAACACTGGAAGAAAAATTTTTCTTGAAATTATGCAGGTCCATTGCAAACTTTTAATATGAATGACTACAAACATTGTAGATTTTTATTGAAGCTTTCAAGTTCAGAGAGAGACCAAATAACAAGTAACCAACTATTTAGCTTTTTAACAACCAAATAAATTTATCTTTGAAACTTCTTAAATTTTCCTAAAAACAGAACAACTTGAACAAACATGAGCATCAATTTGATCAAATAACAACAATGGCCATGAAAAGGCATACAAATATTAGATTGAAGTGTCAACTAAACCAAATGGTTGTTTCAGGAAAGTAAGAATCAAAAACCTTTTTTTTTTTTTTGGAAAAAATGGAAGCAAGGTCAATATCATCAAATCATAGGTTTCTTCAGTAAAGAGCTCTATAAGCTAGTTAACTGAAAACACCTATAAAACAGACAATACAACAATCAAATGCTACCATATAGAACGCCTAACACATTACACACCCACTACAAGGTCTTTTAAACCAATTTAACCAAAACATTGGCTATGTCCCGAACACACACTAGATGCTCTACCATCATACATGTTCTATGAAAAAACGAATTTGATTCCCATTGTAACCTACTACTGATTCGTCACTCATGCTTGAGGGTAACAAATATCCTTCAACGTATTCTTACACTAACAATTCTCCTAATCAATGGGTCCAATTTTTCCTGAACTCTAGCAGCAATGCTGTTCTAAAATAACCAAACTCTCATTCCCATTATAGGCCACTATGAAGTCCACAAAAACCTGAGGATATTAAACATTAACAATACTTTGGTGCATGGTCGACTATTATCTCACCCTAGATCATTCTAGATTTCAAGTACCAGATTTCAATTAAACCATAACAAATCCTTAACTAGCCATCTCAGTAAGTACTCGATTTCACCCTTAGCCACCGCTTTAAATCGTCTAGAAGATCACTTAAATTGAACAACAATAATCCACCAATCAATACCGACAAATCATTCTTACAGATGAAAGCATACTCCTAGTTTCGTCCACAACCGACCCAAAAATCCAATCAATCGCTGATAAACACAAATTTTATATCTGCGAACGCATGCCTTCTGATTCTTCATATTAATAACATGTAGAACATATACATCGGATCGGTCTTTTGCTAGATTACACAGTTCAGACGTACATAAAGAGATACAACCCTTTTTTGACATGAATATCACAGAAACACAACAGATCTCAAAAGTGCTTTCTTACAAACCTTAATCGATTCGATCAAGGCCTCATATGTAGCTCCGTTCCTACTATAACCAGGAGGAGGGTACGGAAAGCACCGAGACATCCTCGATTGTTCCCTCAAGATCGAATCGAAAGGATATGAGAGGCAAAAATACCCCAAAACCTAAAGATTAGAGTTGAAATCGGCGGGTTTAATAGACCTAGTAAAGATCTAAAGAACCCGAGTGGAGATATCTCTGGCGCCCTAGATTTTTTTTTGAAACTAGGGTTAGGGTTTCGACGGCAGAGAGCTTGAAAGAGGTCTTGAGATTGAAGGTTTGCGTATTGTGTTTTTGTTGAGGGTAAGGCAGTATTTATATAGGGGGGTTCGCCGACCTTAGACGCGTAATTCACACTATGGGCCTTATATGGGCCTATTTTTGTGGGCCTCCGCCATTACTTGTAAGTTGTAATATTTACATATTTTGTTTTTTATTTTATTTTTAGAGGGGAGTTCAAACGAGAACAGACGTATTAGCAGCGATGAAAAGAAATAACGGATCAATCTTTAGGCATTACTTTTTATTTATTTTGTCTTAGTTATCGTTGAATGCCCCTCCGTCTTTTTAAAATAACCAGTGGATTGTTTATTGATAGAAAACATTTTATACATACATACATACACACATATCTATGCTATATTATAAAGCATTTGACAAAAATCCTTAAAAACTACTTTATTATGCGTAAAGTACTGTTTATTAATGCATATTACTTAAAACTCAAGATTGCAAGTAGATTGTGMGTAAGTACAACTTATTAAAGCTTCATATCTGAATTCGTGTAACTAACTGCAGATAAACAAAATCACATAAAGGATAAACATCTCGTTTTAAATATAAAAAAAATCTAAAAT
>NC_037540.1:7534577-7535682 GCF_001531365.2 Cynara cardunculus var. scolymus
TATTTATAAAATGTTGTATTATTAAACCAAAAATAAATTATTTCGTTATTAAACTTAAATTAAATTTAAAAAATTATAATATAAAAAATAAGAACTTTTAAATAGTTGATTTGATATTAACATTGATATTATTTTTTTCCAAATTTTTATGATATCTTCAAATTTATACTTTATTCAAAAATAAAATCATTATTGTTTTCTTAAAAAACATATAAAATCGTATTATAACATTAACAGAGACAAATAATAAAATAGAACATTAAAATCGAGATATGTTTCGCTGCATTGCGCGAGTACTCTTCTAGTATTTACATACATATTTGGCCAACCATTAAATATTATCCGTAGATAAAATCATGGAGAGTTAGGATGAATGGGATATGTTGCATAATAAACCACCTCTGTATTAATTTATCATTTAACTATGATCATTTTTTTATATATTAATTAGTTTAAGTAAATCAGTTAAACTTATATATTTTATCTAACTATGATAAAATTTTAGAGTAAAATACAAATTTGGTTCGTGTTGTTTACACAAATTAACAAGCAAGGTCCCTTACAAGAATTATTAACCAAGGGTGTCCTTGTAGTTTCATTTTTATAGCGGATATGGTCCCTCTTCTAACTTTTTAGTTAAGTTTCTTTAGTGAGGGGCAATTTTGTCTCTTTACCCTCTGGACTTCCATTTTCAGTAACGGATTTGGTCTCTCAAATTACTTTTCATTTTATAATATATTTGGTCTCTCAAATTACTTTTCATTTTATAATATATTTGGTCCCTCAAACTATTTTCCATCATTATAACAAATTTAGTCCCTCAAACTATTTTTTTTTATTTTTTATGATAAATTTGGTATTTTCCTCAACTTTCATTTATATGATTAGTCTCTCCGTTTAATCAATAAAATTTGATGACACAAACATATGTTTTGAAGCGTAGATTTTGTCAGTAAATATTTTATTTTTTAAAAAACATTACTTACATGAAACCCTTAACTCAAGTAAATTATAATTTTAATAAAATTTTTGTTTTGACTATTTGAAAAATTAAATTAAAAAAAGTTTTAGAACTAAATACCTAACAATATATTAGATAATAAGA
>NC_037540.1:7537763-7538868 GCF_001531365.2 Cynara cardunculus var. scolymus
ATCTGCAGTTAGTTACACGAATTCAGTCATGGGATGAAATCGGATATAGATGAAATTGTTTAGGGATGAACGGGTTTAAGAGTTTTAAGAGTTTAAGAGTTTTTAAGAGTTTTAGCCAAATGCTTTATAATATAGTATAGATATGTTTGTACCACCAAATTTTATTAATTTAAATGAGGCACCAAATCCTAAAAATAAGAGTTGGGGAGCGATCAAATATGTTATAGAAATAAAAAAATAATTTGAGCGGACCAATTCTGCTATAAATAACGTAAACTAGTTTGATGGACTAAATATATTATAAAATGAAAAGGAGTTTGAGGGACCCAATTCGTTATTGAAAATTGAAGTTGAAGAAGAGGATGATGAATTGACAAAATTACCGCCCACTAACGGAAACTAATCTGAAATAGTTAGAGAAGGGACCATATCCGTTATAAATATGAAACTTTGAGGACTCCCTTTGTTAATAATTATTTTAAGGGACTTTACTCGTTAATTTATGTAAACTATAGGGACCAAATTTGTATTTAACTCAGAATTTTATGTATATTAACTAGTTTTAGTAATAAGTTAAATTTATACATTTATATCTTATTATACCAACATACTTAATTTATTAAATTATTAAATTTTCAAACAATTAAAACAAATCATGTATCAAAATTAAGCTTTATTTGATTAAATTAAGTTCATCAAAGCATGCTAGTTTGTTTCAAAATGTGTTATTTTTTATCCACTAAAAAGTATTTTAGCACATTTATTTAGCATTTTAACACATCGATTGTAGACAATTTGTTTTAATACTATGACACTTTACCCTTTTAGCACATCAGTTGGAGATGGCTTAAGGTCATCTTCAAACGATGATTTAAAAAGTTAAAGAGTTTTAAAATAGTGTTGAACTGCTTTATAATAGGTCAATAAAAAGCCCATATTAAAAAATATTTTGAAACACAATGACGAATCCTATTTTAAGTCAAATAAAATATAATTTTGGTTCATGTTTTGTTTTAGTTACTTAAAAGAATAATAATTAAAAAAATTTCTATAACCAGATATTTGATAATATATTTATATATTAAGATACAATTAGAAGCGTACT
>NC_037540.1:7539062-7540567 GCF_001531365.2 Cynara cardunculus var. scolymus
ATATAATTAATTTACTTAAAACCATTCAATATATATATATATATATATATATATATATATACACTATATTGTAAAGAATTTGACAAAAACTCTTAAAACTTATTTTTATGCATGAAGTATTGTTTATTAATGTATATTACTTAAAATTTAAGGATACAAGTAAATTGTGCGCAAATACAACTTCTTGAAGCTTCATTTTGAACTCGTATAACTAACTGCAGATAAACATAATCAAATATATGATAAACATCTCATTTTAAAAATATAAAAAAACTAAAATATAAATAAAATAATCATTAAGCTCTAACAAAATCATGATATTTATAAAAATTATATTGTTAAACCAAATATAAATTACTTTGCTATTAGACTTGATTTAAATTATAATAAATAATTGAATTAAAGAAATTGTATAAAAAATAAAACTTTTAAATAATTAGTTTGATATTAATATAGATATATTTTTTTGAATTTTTATGATATCTTCAAATTTATTTTTATTCAAAAGTAAAAAACATTTATCTTTCTCAAACCCACATAAATTTATTATATCAATAGAGACTAAAAATAAAAATAAAACATTAAAATAAAGATATATCTTGTTGTATTACACGAGTACCATTATAGTGTGTGTATATATATATGTAGTAAAATTATAAGTTAATAACTATATGTCAAGTATATAAGAATGTTAAAATTTAATACTAACCGGTTACTATTCCAGTGAAAAATTAAAGTTTCAAGTTAATTTTAATCTTTTACCACTTTTGGTTGATGATGGTGTAAACTATCCTATATAAACTAATATTTTAATAGCCACTCATATTTTAAAATTAATGAATATTATATATTATACGAGTGCCCTTTATATATTTTCTTTTTAAAGTTAACTTATATTATTTTTTAGCTTATTAACTAAATGATTTAATGTAACGTATTTAATAGAAACCTCATTTTCATTAAACTAGGGACTAATCAGAACATGACATGTAAATATGTGATATATTTATCAGTGTATTCAAAATGAATAACATATTTATATTATTTATAAATATGTTATCAATGATAAATATTGAGATTGTGTTTGAACTGTAAAAGAAACATATAATGAACGATAAGGCAAAAAAAAAAAAAAATACGAACCACAAACTTATCAATCCATGATAAGTAAAGGTTTCTTTCATTCTGAATACACTGATAAATATTTCACATGTCGGAAATGGGTCGGAGATGCAAATGTTGGAAATGGTTGCGTTTTGTTCATCCTACATTTCCTTTTTGTTCATTTCATTAGTTTCCTTTTCCTGAAAAACTAGTTGTGTACCTGCGCAATGCGGCGGGAGCCATGAATTTTAACGATTTTGAAGTTCCACTGATTTTATAAGATAAGAATTAACGATGATATAGGTTACACTTGGTCTTTACATATTAATACAATTTGAATAAATAAGAGTTATGGTTCCAATTACAGACTATCGATGAAAAAAATTGTATGACAGTTTAAA
>NC_037540.1:7541252-7543654 GCF_001531365.2 Cynara cardunculus var. scolymus
GGTGAAAAAGTGAAAAAATGAGTATAAATGGTATTTTGGTCATTTAAAATTTTAAGACTTTAAGACTTTTGCTAAATTTGCTTAATAAGATAGTATAGATACAAACAGAATGAATGAAAGCCATTTTGTTCATCATGCATTTTTTTTCCAGGTTGCCAGAGATGGGTTACAGAAGTAGATGCCAGAAATGGACGATGACACTCTAATGTAAAAACAGAGGGAAGTAATAATGAAAAATGGGCCTAACTCTCGAGATTAGGTAATACAACGCTTGACAGATCAAATCAATACATTCTAAAAAGAAATATTTGAATATTAATCTCATCTTAAATACGCCGGTCCTAATATGCCTTTACTTTTTTAATTTATATTATTTATTATAATTTTTTTATTACATTTTTGACGTTTGTTTAACAATAAATCAACCGATACCTCATGTTTTACTTTGAACAAATTTTAACTTTTAATGTTGGTGTTTTTTTAACTTTCCCCATATGAAGCATTTTCAACATTTCAGGTAGTGATGACGTTAAATTTTGTTACACTTTTCCTAATAGAAACAAATTATTGTTTTGGTCATCCTCAAAAATTACCTTCCTTATTTTAAGGTAAAATAGCTTTTCCCACCTTTAATTCGAGGACACGAGTCCGTATCTAATAGCTCAAGCATAAATTATATCTAAAAATATCACACTTACAAGATCAGTGCTTTTGTTTCCTGCTAGGTGGAAGAGAAGTGTCGGGTACCCATCCGCCTGTAAAACGCAAACCCAAATTCATAAATCACATCTGATGCTACTAAGCAAGTTAAGATATCAATCAAGATTCATACAATTAATTTTGAGCAAAACCAATGCTTTTAAATGTCAATTGTACCTTTACCTTGGGATGTTCATTTGTAATGTCATCCATCTTTGCTATTACCAAGGAATCAACATCACACAAATGCTTAGCAAGCTTGTTGTAAGTTGGTTCTAGGCCTTGGCAATGCCCGCACCATGGTGCATAAATCTGCATAAAAAAAACATGCGGTTGTTTAACCATCTCTAACTCCCACCAACAATCAATCAAAGTAAACACCATCTATATTCGTTTTTATGTGTACTTCTAACTCCTAACATGATTTATAGCCCTACAAGAGCAACAAGAAATAAATTTTTGTGTTGGGTGTTTTAATACATAAGGTGTTTAGGGAAAAAGCAAAGGCAATAAATAGGGTGATAGGTAGCGACAATTTGTAATACTCACTGTTGAGGGACTACATCCTTGAGCTGCAGTCTGCAAAGAACCAACCGGACACAACAGAGGTTGAACATGCACCATATCAAACATATACAACTAGACAATTCAAAAGGATGTATGTGTGTCTTGAACAATTAAAGAAAGGCTTCAAATCCTCTAACAGGGGCTTTATGGTGTTCATCTTATGTTCATGTTTTTTTTTACCTTTAGTGTATCGATTCCTAAGCTAGTTTTGGTTTTGCCTGTTGCAACCTACTGTTAAAAGATATTTTTCTACGGGAAGTTTTTAAAGTGATACTTGTGCAATTGAATTGGTGATGAGTTTTTGGATGCTAGGGATACTTGTGCAATTGAATTGGTGATGAGTTTTTGGATGCTAGGGTCATTTACCGAGACAAACCAAATTTTTTTCCAGGTAGCAACACAATTTGATTATAAAAAAATATCTATTTTTTTTTTCTTCACAATATTGGTATAGATTTGTTGGTTGGTTCTTGTTCTTACATATAAGAGACCCATGTTCAAGTCTTGTCTATATAGATTTTTAAAAACATAAGAGGTATATTATAAAAACAACAAATTTGACAACAATGGGACTCAAACGCAAGCCTTTCTACAAAGGCAAGAACATTTACCATTTTAGGTATTAAAGTCTTATGCTAACATTTCAGTTTCAAAAACTATATAATGACACTCAACAAAATAATACGATGACATTTTTCTAAAAATTGTTGGGATCCGCCTTTGCTTGGCTAGTCCACTTTTTCCGGGGCCCATCTCAAGACACAGAGATCTACGAGAGGATTTTCTATCGTATACCATCGATAGGATTTTACGAATTCAATATCTTGAATATTATTAGTTCTTCACTCACATTGGTTGATCTTTTATGTGACATGCATCTTTAAAATATTTTAACGTTATTTAAATCGATTCGTAATGTCTTTAATTATGAACATCTTATATAACTAGAAGCGTACTCGCGCAATGCAGCGAGATACATCATGATTTTAATATTTCATTTTTTTTTATCTCAGTCGATATTATAATATGGCTTTATGTGATTTTGAGAAAGCGATAATGTTTTTATTTTTGAATAAAATATATGTTTGAAAATATCATAAAAATTTGACAAAAATATATCGATATTAGTATCAAAT
>NC_037540.1:7547259-7568692 GCF_001531365.2 Cynara cardunculus var. scolymus
GGATGAACAAGTTTAAGAGTTTTTAAGAGTTTTAAGAGTTTTTAAGAGTTTTAGTCAAATGCTTTATAATATAGTATAGATATAATTATAGTACAATAGCATATTTCACAAAGAAAATAGCATTTTATATGTGTACATTCATATATGTTTGCAATTAATCTCAGGATGACTACTTGTTTGCAGGTAATCCGGAGTTATCGTATTTGAACCTCCATAACCACAAGAAGATTCTTGTTCTTCCTTAAATTTAAACTTACGATCTCTAAACATTTTTATCTTCTGGAATCGAGTTCAAACCAATCAAATAGATTTTTTTTTTATTTAAGCAGAATTAATCATTGAAGATATAGATGGGATGAAAATAAGCAGAATTTAAGCTCAAACCGTCGGATCACTTCCTACTGCGACGTGGCAAATACCCATTTCACGTCTCTTCCTCTCCTCTGCCAAAACCACCAAATAAGTGACGAAAGAAGCAAACGACGTGGGTCTTTTCAGAACATGGGCAAGAAAAGGGTGGTGGTATCGAGCAGTGAAACGACAGCGGTGGTGGTGGAGCAGCTGCGGGGGTGGGAAGGGTTGAATCCAGAGATACTAGCACTGATTTTCGTAAGAATACCAGCAGATGCGATGGTAAGGGGTGTGCCATTTGTGTGTAAGCCATGGATGGAAGTGGTGGCCGGACCATACTGCTGGCATGATATCGATGTGGAGGCGTGGTGTCGCCGTCGCGACGTAAGTCGTGCGGTGGACGTAGACTTCGTGGTGAAAAAGCTGGTCCGCCGGAGCAAGTTTACAGTTCAGCGACTTTCCGCCTATCGCCTTGGAGAATCCGGATTCTTCTTAGTTTCCATCTGGTACGTCTTAATTTGTAATCAAGGTGTTTGATTATTTTATGGGTGTTTGAAAACCCTTGTTGTTGCAGTGGAAGAAGTCTGAAAGTTCTGCAAAGCCCGATGAGTAGCATCACTGATTATATGGTTATAAAACATATAAAGCCATTGCCAAATCTGAAACTTTTGGATATCAGCCATTGTTACAAAATCACACACAAAGGGATTGCAGCATTTGGGAATCATTGCAAGTCTTTGATTCATTTGAAAAGAAGGATGCCTCCACTATTAGATGAAGATTGTTCACCAATCGATGATTCTGAAGCCAAAACCATAGCTACCACCATGGTTAGTCTCCAGCGTATCGAACTTTGTTTTGGTCGATTTGGTGATATGGGTATTTCTGAAATCGTCACAAAATGTAAGTCGTTAACTCATCTCGATATTGAAGGGAGTTGTAATGTGGAATTGAATTATGGTGATCTTAAGGAGATTTGTGAAAGCCTCGAGCATTTCCGGTGCCCTCAGATTGATTATAGTGATGGTTTCTTTGACAATGATGAAGCTAGTGAAGACGTTGATTCGGTGTCGTCGATATATGATTGAGATTTTGGTTGGTTTCTTTTGATCTTTTGCTTATTTTGAAACATGCAAACATGAGAAGAAAGTGAGTACAGATATATAGAAGATATATGGATCTGAATGGATCAGAGACTTTGAATACAAAGTGTTGTTTTGGATTAAGGTTTTAAATTATGGTATGTTTTGTGGGCACATGAAATGTTATCGGTACAAAATAGTTAAGACATTAAACCGATTGCGAACGATAGGATAACCGTCTTTAATTTTTGGATTTTTGGTGTTTAGGGTTTGAAATTTTATGGTTTACAACAGATTTATATGCTCGAAATTTGTCTTTTAATCGACTTTCATGAGATTAATGGTGGATGCCTTTGGGTTTTTTAGACTCTCGCAATTACGATTTGAGTTGATCAACCATTTGGTAAGGCGTATAGAAATGATTAATAAGGGTTTGCCATGCGAGTGCTTATTAGTAAAAGAGCACTGCCACCATTGGATAAGATTATAACATGTTACAAATGGTATCATATGTAATAGTTTATCCGCTAAGTGCAGATCGGGAAGAGTCGTAACTCTTAATTATCGGGTAGCACCGTTCTTATCGTGTTAATTTTTTGTTCTTGCCATGTTCGATCATACAATAAGCTTAAACGTAGGTAAGTGTTTACTAAGGCTATGTTTGGCAAACTATATGGTGATGAGCTAATTGATGAACAAATCATGTTTGGCAAAAACTAGTTGATAATAATATAAAATGACCATGAATGGTATTTTAAAAAATTAATCAATCATAATATTTCAAAATAAAATTGAAAATAATATAATATATTAAATAAAATAAACAAGATGGTAAAAAAAATCCTTCTCCCATGTACCTAAATTTTCATTTCAGTTTAAACCAAAAGAATAAAAAATTATTCATATTTTCTTTCCCGTCATTTCAATTTCATTTTTATTTATGTGCCTGAATCGTACAACCTCTTAATTATATCAAATAAAATCAAATTAATTTAAAAAATGGGTGGTAAAATCCACGCTAGAAACAACATTTCTCATCTCCAAAACGATTTTGGACTATTTGATTTGCGGATTAAATAGTTTGATTAACTGAATAAAGTAAATTTCAGTTCCTGTTAATTTTTTACCATGTACATTAACCGTATTATAGGCAAAATATGTTTATGAAATGATGTTCATATGACCACCCCAGTGGTGAGACGTGCATTCAAAGTCAAAGACGTTATATCGCTAAATTTATAATAAGAATATTTTATCAATTGTTTAACGAAATATAATGTCTTCATCAACATTAAATAATAAGTTTGGTTAGCCCTTGACGTGTCATGAGGCACACAACATGCAACTTAAGATACAAGGATGTTGTAAATGGAATACAAGCATTGATGATGACATCTATTTGAGATTAACCTTCCAAATTTTCTTTATGTGATAATTACATCTTTTTTGAACAGGGTTCGACTCTTAAAGCAACTGCAGTTTTAAGTTTTCGTGAACTCATCAGATCTAAAAGTAGATTCAATTTGATCTCGAAAAGTCAAGAATAAGGTTCATAGAAAGCTCTTTGAAGAATGCAACGTGGGCCCATCAAACACAAGCCGAAACAACATGAATTGATACAATCACAAGCTGAAACAACATTGTACGGATGAGCAACAGTGGTAAGCAACTGGTACAGGTAAACTGCAACAACCAATTGGATTACACTGAGACTCCCCCACATGCTCCATTCTAAATTTATACAAATTAACTACGATATTATAAAAAGACCATTACAAGTTACAACACAATACTTGGTTAAGTGGAAATAACGTAAATTCAGAAACAAATGAAAAGCATCCACATGGTTGATATCGTCTAAAATGAGACCAATTAATGAGACTCTAAAGTATCTAAAATAACGTATGAGCATTTTGAATCATTGTCTATGAAGCAAATTGTCTTTGTTTGCTTAGAATTTGATCCTTCTTGTATACCCTCGACCTGCGAGTTACAAAAATATCTAACATATAAGTTGAATTCATGTCTTTTCACAAGCAAAATTGAACACCCAACTGTGTTGTATAACTTTTTGAGGTCAAATTTAGTCTCTTTACGAGAATCAAAAGAGTTCATGAAAACTGAAAACTGCAATAAATTGCCTGTGAGAAAACGACATAAATGTATGTGAATAACTTTCAATTTTTGGCCGAAGAACTTGCTAACCAAAAGAAATCAATATCAAGAATCTTAAAATGGTTGAGAGAAGGAATCTTCTAAATAGACTTGTGATTGTAAAGGAAGACAATGAGAATCTCAACTTAATTGTTTCTTCTTGTTTTCTTATATTTAGTTTTGTCTAACATTCGAAATATCAAATAATCAAAACTTCAGACTTCAACTTCCTACCATCAGGTCCAATTTGAGCATCCTAACGTTGATGTAGAAGTTTATATTGGAAACAACACCGCCTACTGTATTCAACTTTTAATCTGGTGAGCATCCTAGAGCTTGCTCTACTTTCACTTTGTATCCCTGAACATGATTCATCACATATAAAATATATCATGACAAGTTAACATTTTGAATGTTGCATTACAAGTTATTCCATACCACCCAATCTCACAAATTACTGCAATACGTATTGTTTATGCCATTATGACATTGCTATTAGGCTCACCAACCTCTAGAGAGAGAAAAAAGTCAATGCTTTTGGCTTTGGCTGAAAAACCCGGGTCAAACTTAAAAATAAGAGAACATAATCTAGTTAATTCGTAGAACACATGAAATTTATCTCTATCTCACCCATAATCTACTTGGCACATCGCAAACTGATCAACCTTGGCATGGTATGTGTATCATTTAGTTCATATCATTCGAGTAAATTCTAAATGAAATGTTGGCAAAAATGTCAAGAAGAAATAAGGGTGCAAAACATCAAGTCATATCTTGAGAAAGGTGATTAGAAGGGTATTCGCGCAATGCAGTGAGATACATTTTTATTTTAATGTTTCGTTTTATTTTTTTGTCTCTGTTGATATAATACGTTTTATATGGTTCTGAGAAAGATAATGTTTTTACTTTTGAATAAAAATAAATTTGAAGACATCATAAAAAAATGATAAAATATATCGATATTAATATCAAATTAACTATTTAAATGTTCTTTTTTTTTTTACATTTTATTTAATTTATTTTTTTATTGTAATTTAATTTAGATCAAATAGTGAGATAATTTATTTTTGGCTTAACAATAATTTTTTGTAAAGATAATGATTTTGTTAGAACTCATGATTATTCTAATTATATTATATATTTTTATACTTAAAATGAGATGTTTATCCTATATTTGATTATGTTTATCTACATTTAGTTATATGAATTCAAAAATGAAGCTTTAATAAGTTGTGCTTACGCATAATTTACTTGTAATCTTAAATTTTAAGTAATATGCGTTAATACAGAGTACTTCATGCATAAAGAATGATTTTTAAGAGTTAGGGTACTCGCGCAATGCAGCGAGATAAATCTCGATTTTAATGTTTAGTTTTTATTTTTTGTCTCTATCGATATACTACGATTTTATGTGGTTTTGAGAAAACGATAATGTTTTTATTTTTGAATGAAATATAAATTTGAAAAAACTAAATCGATATTAGTATCAAATTAACTATTTAATAGATCTCGTTTTTTTGGAGTAACTTTTTTAATTCAAATTTTTATTATAATTTAATTTACATTTAATAAACAAGTAATTTATTATTGGTTTAACAATATAATTTTTTATAAAGATAATAATTAAATATTATGTTAGAATTTAATGAATATCTTAATTATATTTTAGATATTCTATATTTAAAATGAATGTTTATCCTGTATTTGATTATATTTATCCGCAGTTAGTTATAAGAATTTAAAAATAGAGCTTTAATAAGTTGTACTTACGTAAAATTACTTGTAATCTTGAATTTTAAGTAATATGCATCAACAAACAGTATTTCATGCATAAAAAATTGTTTTTAAAAGTTTTTGTCAAATGCTTTATTATATAGTATAAATACATGCTTAGAAATGCACTTCAATAATTATTAACAAAGAAAAACATAGGTTAATGACATGTTGAAAAGGGCAAACCAATTAACTAACCAAGTATTATATACTTAGTACTATCTAGACATGTCAAAAACTGGTTCGGGGCCGAAACAGTAACAATCCGGACCGGTCCAGGTCCCGTCGAAAATACTAAGGCCCAATTAATAGTACTTGTAACGGGTTATGGTAACCGGTCCTATATTAAAAAAAAACATTTTCTTTTTATATATTTTTTTGATAAATTTTAAAAAAATACTTTAATATTATTCTAATATACTTTAAAATATCTAATTAGATCAATCAAATACACTTAAAAAATATGTTTTATTGTAATTTTATAATTGGTTTTCAATCAAACGCACTTAAAAATTACATTTTGTTATAGTTTTATAATTGGTTTTCAATCAAATATACTTAGGGGGTGTTTGGGATTGCTTATTTAAAACAATTTATGTTTTTTTGTAAAATTGCTTATTAACTTATGTGGTATCAAACTGGAGTTTTGTAAAAAGTGTTTGAATTAGCTTACAGCGGTACCAAACTGCAATAAGCTAATAAGTTGTTTTTTAGTGTTTGACAAATTTTGCTTATATCTGTAAAATGACCAAAAAGGACAGAGAGAAGATTGATGTTGTTATATGGAGAAGGGAGAAGATTGAGATCGATGTTATCTGGTGGAAAAAAGATAGGTATAAAGGGTAATAGGGTTAAAATGGTAAACTGGTAATAAGCAGTTTTTCATAAGTCAGGACGGATTAACTTATCAAAAACTGCTTATTACCGGTTTGGCACCGGTATAAGCAGTTTTCTTTTTTCTTATCCAAACACTAGGTATTAGCTTATCAHCGGTGHCAGACTGAAATAAGTCAATAAACAGATAAAATAAGCAAATCCCAAACACCCCCTTAGAAAGTTAGAAATACATATAAAAATACTTTTTTTTTAAATCGGGCCGGTTCTGGGCCTATAACCATTCTCAAACGGTCCCGGATCGGACCCATTTGGTCATCTCTAGTACTATCTAATGCAATGATATATGCTTTATCTTCTTTGGTTACTTTGGCCATTACTTAATGATTGTTTACAATTAAACAAAAAAAACAATATAAAAACCTATTTCTCTTGAAGAATTAATGTTTGACTATTCACAACTTCAAGAAACTCAAGATCATATTCGTATTCATGAAAAACTTGAGAAAATGTATTGTTGCAAACAAAATTGAACTTAAATTTTGCTAAATCAATTAGTAATGAAATTTAATCAATTAATAAGAAACTAATATACTACACGAGCTAACTACGAGGTAAGCAATCCTTTCTAGTTTCTACCAACAATTAAGATTAAGATGTGAGACAACTATAAATTTAGATACATATTTTCTAGATAATTTCAATGAGTTCATAAAAACTAACTTCATTATTTCTTTTAAGTGTAATAACCCGCTCTCATCTCCTACCAAACATTCAACAATTCACACCTGACGATCATCATGTCGGTGCTTATACAACCAGCTTCGAACTTACAGCATTTTCACCAACAGATTATGGTCACAAGTTCCATACAACCATCTTTGTGTAAAGTGAAAACATGCTTACTTCTGTTTCAACCATTTCTACAACTATAAATGTCATTGTTTTATGAAATATGTCATAGGCCGGCTAAAAACATGAAGTAAAAAGCAAACCTGAAATCGAGATGAACGTATTGAGAGATGGGAGATACGAAGAGGAAGAATACAGAAAGTTGGATAGTTTAATTGGAAGTCAAAGAAAAAGGAACAGTGATACTGGTTGAAGGAGTTGCCACGTGGAATCTCGATGGTTCAGGATTATATAGGATGTATAGATTGATAGAGTATTTATTATATATAAAAGTGAAATGATATATACATATATATATATATGACAGAGAGAGCGATGATGATAAATGAAAAGAAGTTGGAAAGTGGGGAGATAAAAAGTACAAGTTTAGGGTGCAGGGGGTACAAGAGGCGTTGCAGACTAGTAAAAGATCCCAACAGGAGAAGGTATAAGGTAATTTGTCTTTTGTATATTTGATGCAGACAGCCACAGCCACTGCCACACCCACTCCAAAACACAAATACTAATATTTCTTTATTTATTTATTATAAAATTATTATTATTTCATTTTGGGGGCTCTTTCTGTACAACTCCCCATACAGAATGCCCCCCAACCATCAAATCAAATATCAATTACTAATACTATTGTCTTACATATACAAAACCATTTCAGGATCTCATTAACATATACCCTTTTTCTGATTTCTTTTATTACTTTTTTTAATAAATTATGCCAAACTCACTCACTTCATTTCATTTATCAACATAAATAAATACATTTTTATACGTTGTCACCCGCATTTTCGTTTAACATTTTTTAAAATAAAAAAAATAGAGATTTTTAACCTATATTTTATTTTAACAGTTTTTTAAAACTATCTTTAAAATAAAGAAAGTATGAAAGAGAATGATTTTTTCTTCAAATATAGAGATTATTCCAAAAGCTATTATCAAGTGAGAGCATCAATACTAAACTTTAAGAATAAATATTTAGAGAAATAAATAATATTTTAATATTATAATCAATGTTGATTCTTTGAATAAGGAATCTATTAGAAATAAATGTAATTTTTTTAAGATTTTGACTTTTAATTTTTCTATTTATAGAAATTTTAAAGAATCTGTTGAAAATGCCCATAATACTTGTAAATAAAAAAGGTGTGGGTTTTTAGAAAAATTATTATTGTAGAAAGCTTCTATAAAAAAACGCACATTGTTTAAGTTTTGTACAAAAACTTTGTTTCTTACCTTAAACACAAGAGTGATGTCTGATTGGTTTGAACTTGGCTCCAAAAGTCAAAAGTACCAGGAGGTCTCAGGTTCAAATCCAAGGAGGAATAAAAATCCCCTTGTGGCCACAAAGGTTCAAAAGCGGTGACTCCGGGCTATCTGCAAAGCAAATGGTCGCCTTAAGATTAGTCGGTTCGCATAGCAGGTTGGATATCCAAGTTAATCAAAAAAAAAACTTTGTTTCTTACCTTAAATTCAGTGTTGAATGACTTTTTTGTTAGTATTTAATATATTTTATTGACTTTATAATATTATTGATATTGAAAATAAATACATGAAACCCACAAAATTGATTCTTACAAGACTATTGTGAAGTTTTATGTATGTTTTTAATTTGATGAGGTGGAAATTATATGACAAACAAAAATATATAAACGTTATGTTTGGCAAACTAGTTGACATGCTAAGTAAAAGTTGATAAATTAAGTGATAAACAAATCATATTTAATAAAAACTAGATGATAAGAATATAAAATGTAAAAAAAAAAAGTGTCTTTAAACATTAATCAAATATAATAGAGTTAAATACAATTTTGGTTCCTGTTGTTTACATAAGTTAACGAGTAAAGTCCCTCGAAAGAATTATTAAAGGGGGAAGTCCCCATAGTTTCATCTTTATAACGGATATGGTCCATTCTATAACTCCTTCAGTTTAGTTTTCGTTAGTGAGGGTCAATTTTGTCACTTATCCTCCTCTTCTTCAACTTCAATTTTCAATGATGAATTGGGTCCCTCAAACTACTTTTCAATTCATAACATATTTAGTCCCTCAAACTAATTTACATTATTTATAACATATTTGGTATCTCAAATTGTTTTTTATTTCTATAACATATTTGGTTCCTCCCCAACTCTTACTCAATAATTTATTTAACAAATAGAAATAAATTTCCCACAATTACAGGTAGGGGTGTACAAAAACCCGTGAAACCTAATCTGCTAACAACTCAATTAAGCCTAATTCGCCAAACCGTCAAACCACAAACCTGCCAAATCGCTAATTAGAAGTGTTGAATTTGGGTTAGCATAACTTAACCCGACCCAACTCAAACCGCCGCTAACGTATATTATTTCGATACTTTATATATATATATATATATAATATATACGGCCGTTATAATTTACAACTCAAAATATATATACACATTAGTCCAATTTACAAGTCAAATCCCCAAATTAATCAACTTAGGCCAAGTCCACAATTAATCCAACTAGGTCGGTGCTCTATGAGATATCCAGTAGTCGATCGATACGTCCCAATACCATTCCCCCCTTGTTCCCTTAACATGAGTGCACTGAAATGACTAAATCGAGCGTTGTTATATGATGTCAATGATTAATATGCAGTTTAGTATATGATTATCTCTTGAATAAATGCTCTTGGAAGTTAGAACCACAAATGTTTATAATTTGCTTTCTTTCTTTATATAAATTTTTGTTTTCATTGCATATAGGAATATATGAAGTATGTTTCAAAATATAAATCTCAAATTAGAAGTATGAACATATCAAGTATGTTTCAAACTAGAAGTTGGAATCATAAATTTTTGTTTCCATTGCATGTGCTCTTAGAAGTTTGTTTTTTATTGCATATAGAAATTTCATATGTAGGTTGTAACTTTGTATTCTTTATCCTATTTTCTAAGTATAGGAGCAATGGAAAATACTTCTAAATCTTAAAAAAAAACCCGAAAAAGGATAAAACAAACACTTTTATGAAGGGGAGGTAGAACCTCAAACGTTTGGGATCACTTTTTTAAAAAACAACTCTAGATACGTTTGTAATTAAACTTTGCTTATCATAGTAAGAGAATTGGTAGAAGAATTTCACGCTCTTCCTAATAGAAGATTAGGGAAATCCTATTGATTTCAGCTTTCTCCAGACGTCAGGGTTTTTGTATATTACTAATCCGCCAACCCAACACAACCCAACTCGTCATAACTCGCAAGAGTTGGGTTGAGATTTTTCAACCCGTCATAATTAAGTTGAGTGTAAAATTGTTAAAAACCATCCAATCCAACCCAACTTGCAAGAGTTGGGCTGGTTCATATTTTTGAATGAATTGAGTTGGATTAAGATTTTTTAAACCATCATAATTAAGTTGAGTTGTAAAATTGTTAAAAACCATCCAATCCAACCCACGTACACACCCTTAATCACACGAGGTTAGTACATGCCATTTGGTTTAAGTTTCAACGTTGAATCCATTTGGGGATGCAATTTTGCTTCAATACTCCATATTTAAGAATTGATGTGATGTGTCATGTGTGAGTAAGGAGGAGTATAGATAACAATTCATGTGACCATAAAATAATATAACAAAAATGTAAATAGATGAAAACAGAAAGGACCTAAAGTGAATGTCATAAAATAAAAGGGGTTGAAAGTGCAACAAATTAAAGATTCTTTACAAAGGTCACTTTTTTGTTTTCCTTTTTACATTTCCCATCATACCCATAACCATTTTGGATCTTTGCTACTAATAGTACTGCCAAAAAAATCTTTTCCATAACAAAGAACCCAGAAAAAGAAACACACCCAAACCCCATTTTCTTTCAACTTTTCTGTTCTGACCATTTTACCCCCCTCAATTTAGACCAAAGAAAACCTCCAAGCTTCCATTTTTTACAGTTTCACAAACAGGACAAAACATCAGTAGACCTTCACAAGTCCTGCAACAACAGAGATGCCTGCAAGGTAACAATAGGATGCACGAGCTTCTCACGTGACACGCCTTGCATACCATCTTCTTTTGTCTTTCTCTCTCCTCCTCCTCATCGTCATCGTCATCACCACCATTGCACACTGATTCTGCATCTTCATGCTTTCTCTCTCTAGCTTGGTTGAGCTTTCTGTTGAGGTCTGTCACCATGGCTTCGTTTTCAATGGCTTTTTTCTCCCAATCTTTGGCTTCTTTTTCTGCCATCAATAAACAGTTTTGAAGCTCTCTTGTTCTATTTGTTGCTGTGTTCAGAACGTCATCTTTTGCATCCATTATTGACTTCATCTTTGATTCGTAATTCTGCATCAAGATCACTTCTCTTCTTCTTGTTTCCTCGTTTAAAACTGCCTTTAATTTCTCATTCTGCTTTAACAGAAGATCAAAACACAAGCTATCAAATGCATGCCCCTTATTTCATGTGTACTCAACATGAGAATTGAAGGACACCCATGAAAAGCAAATCAAAATGTGCTGTAAAAAAATCAAAAGGGTAAAAAATGGAGAGGAAACGAAGAACAGCAAAACAAATGCATTCGACCGATGCATATGAAGATGAAAATTTATACAAGGAAAAAAATAAAAGAAGAGAAATCTGACCTGAAAATGAAGAAAACAGCCCATCTCTAACCTCTGCCTCTCAAGCTCAGATGACAAATTTTGGAATCCAATCATCCCATTTCTTCTCGAATACGATGAAGAGGATACAAGGGATGATGAAACAAGATTATGATAAGGAGAAGAAGGAGAAGCAGAAGAATTCATAATCTTTTGAGATTCAAGAAATCTTTGATCTTGGGGTTGTTCATAAGAGCAGAGGGTTCTGTTTTCATCCCCAATTCCGAAAACAGAGGAGCCAGTCATGAGGACCCAATCTTGTGGTAAATTAGCAAACCCCATGTTGTTATTATTCTGATAATAATCAGAGTACAACTGTGCTTGTACAGCCATAATCCCAAAAAGATGCAATCTTTGACCGTTTGAATCTGATGGGTATCAAAGAGACTGAATTAATTTCTTTGTGAGGGATGGAAGAAAGAAAAGGGTAGGTTAGAAAAGCTATGGAGGTAGAAGGGTCACGCTCTTTTATTTGTTTGTTTGTAACATCAGAACAGAAGCATGACTTTCTCTCTTTCTCTCTCTAAAAAGCTTTAAGTGGCAGTGGTTTAGTTCCCTCTTAAATGGGCAATTAACTTTCTTTTATGCATTGGTATGTGATTTAAAACTGAAAGGGGGATTATGAATGAGAGAGTAAGGTGAAAGGATCTTCTTTGTATAATATATATATATATATATATGTAGAGAGAGAGAGAGCGTATGTATATATATATAGAGAGAGTAAGAGAGAGAGTCTGTGAAAAAGGGTGATTTGGTGAAGAGTGGATTATGCTTAGGTAATGAAATGGACTAAAAATAGTGGGGGAGGGGAGAGAGTCTTTTGTTGTTTCTGGTTCAATTGTCAAGGAGAGAAAAAGTCTGAAAGGGGAGGGAGGGAGGGAGAGGAGTCATGCAGATTTTGTGACAGAAAGAAAGGGAAAATTAGTTTCATTCAATCAACTTGGGAAATGTGAAGTGGTCATAATCCATAGCCTAACTTCTTAATTCAATTCATAGCATCTGACCCAAAAAGCTGTGACTTTCGTATTCACGTATCTTCTCAAATAAATCTCTACAATTTAAACTATATAGCTTTAAATGAAGGATTGTATCAGAAACTCACTTAACCATAACCATAACAACACATCTAAACTATTAATCATTTTTAATCTTAAACTCAATCATAATTTAAGATTAAAAGATTGTTTATCAAATGCTTATTTGGCTAAACGTTTATCAAATCATATTACCTTACCTAATGAATATAAAAAGAACTATGAATCTTACCCGATAAAAGCAAATGCCAAAAATCTTACTTGGTAAGTGATGATGATGACACTTACCATGGTTAGCACTTACCGAGTAAGTTGTTACATACGATATCATTTTGGTGAACTAAAATCTTACGGGAAAGCACTTTACCGGATAAATGTTTAGGTAAACAACCCCTGAGTTTTTCTAACATACTTTTTTCCAATTCTTTTTAACTACGTACATACGAGCATTTCTAACCCATAAGTTATTAAAAGATTTTTTACTTTAACCTCATCAGTTTTTCACTAACGTTTTTTTTACAAAAATCTATTTTTATAAATCATCTCCAATGCAAAAACTTTTTTAAAAGCTTTTTCATCAATTATATTAATAATATATTCTCATCTATTTACTATATTTTATAAAGGCCCTTGATTTAATTTGTCAATTCAAAAACAAACAAAAATAAAAGATAACTATGTTCGTACAAAAGTATATTGACCATGACAAAAAAAATCAATTCATTAAAAAAAATGAAAACGATAAATAGATGATATACACACACACATTTTCAAATGCAACCGTTACAACCAAGAGTATTTCGGTCTTTTTACAAAACTCGTATTTTTAGGAATAATTTAGATTGTTCTTAAAAAATATTAATTCTTTAATTATCTTATTCGGTTACCAAACGTAACGGACTCCGTATTTTTTAGAATAATTAAACTTTTTTCTTAAAAATTATTAATTCCTTAATAACTGAACCATTACAAGAATAATTCATAACCAATCATAACTATAACACAAAAACAATTCATAACCATAGTCAAAAATTCATCATTTATGAAACAATATGAAAAATGATCCACGTATGAAAAAAAATCGCATACAAAAATGATCCATATACAATAATTCATCATTTTTTCATATATGAAACATTATGAAAAATGATCCTCATATGAAAAAACTGCAGACAAAGACGATCCATATACAAAAATTCATCAATTTTTTCATATATGAAACAAAAAATGATTCACATATGAAAAAATTCATCAACTTTTAATCTTCGTCACTTTTTCACGAACGGATTCATAATCTCAGGGATGAAAACTTCCGACTATTTATATTCTCCGACCACCCATGCAACTTGTTTTCAGTGTCGAAAAAACAGTTACTCTATTTAATCTTCCATATTTAAAAATAAGAGTAATGATTTTAATATATAATTATCACCATTAATATTTTATATTTTTTTTATTAAATTAAAAATACTACATCAATTACAAGATTATCTATTACAAAGTAAAATGACATTCATACTCTTGTTCATTAAAAATAAAGAGAAAAACATGAAATTTTATTCTATTGGTTGATGGTGGTTTATATTATTTGTATGAAATAGGAGGTTTACAAAGTAAAACCCCCCCTCTCTATCTCTCTCTCTCTCTATATATATATATATATATATTGGTGTCGTTTTAATTGTCTCACGAGAACTTGTTGATGATATATTTTCTTATAAAATATTTACTTCTATTTAATAAATTAGATTAATTAATAAATAATAACAAAAGATTAAAATGAAAATAAGAATGAATGATGTGAAAATTTAATTGAGAAAATACTGTTTGATCAACCATTTAGTCTTTGTACAATAAACTTTATAAAAAGTCTTTACTGGAATGCTTCAATTAGTAATAAGTTTTTAAAATAGTTACCATTGGAGATACTCAAATTAAAAGCATTTCCTTTCAAATATAAATAACAAATCTTTTATTTTTATATTATTTTCTAAAGTAAGAAAAACACGAAAAAAAAATCCAAATTTAAAGAATTCTCTAAAATTAGTATGAGTTTTTATTGATTTTAGCTAATGAGATTGAATTGTTATTTTTTTATATAATTTTTTTATTTAGAAAATGCATTGAAATGATAATATTGGAAAATATTTAATAATATAATTAATTTCAAAATCTTTAAAATAGGGAATATGTTGGAGTTGAATATAATTTTTTTACAACCTTTAACTTTTGATGCTCCATTTTCAAAAAAAAAATAGAAAACATGTTGAAGATGCTCTAAAAATGTTTATATATGGAAATTCTTAATTTTTTACGATTTTTAAACCTTTTAATTGAAAGCAGTGGAAAAACAAAAAGGCATGGCGAGTTTTATGTCTGTGAGAGAGGAGTTCATGCATATTTTCGGTGTTATATTTCAATTAAATGTATATATTAAGTATTTATTCTTTTATTTTTTTCATTCGTTCTTTTGTTAGCGGGGTTAAAAATGTGAATTTGGTCCGTTGGATGAGGTTCAACAGAGGGGGAGGCGGATGAGGTTTGTTGGAGAGAGAATAAAACAGGGAGGACCGAGAGGGAGAGGTTCATCGACGAGATCTAGAAGCTAGGCTTGTAACGTACCATAGATGCGCATAATATTATTAATTTATTATGTATATATTAAATTACTTTATTATTATTTTTTGAAAGAATAACAAAAGTTTAAAGTAAAAGATGGATTTTCTCTCGAGTAAAAACACATGTTTATTTAGCTGGAAATCCCCATCTCGACCGAGACGGATGGACCGTGTTCCATGACGGATCGAGGCCCATGTCCAAGCTTACATGCTATAGTTCCTTTTTTAATACTAGAAGAGTATTCGCGCAATGCAGCGAGACATATCTCGATTTTAATGTTCTATTTTATTATTTGTCTCCATCAATGTTATAATACGATTTTATGTGTTTTTAAGAAAGCAATAATAATTTTATTTTTGAATAAAATATAAATTTGAAGATATCATAATAATTTAAAGAAAAAAATATATCAATGTTAATATCAAATCAACTATTTTAAAAGTTCTCATTTTTATGTAATTTTTTATTATAATTTAATTTACGTTTAATAACGAAATAATTTATTTTTGGTTTAATAATATGTAACATTTTATAAAGATAATAATTAAGTATTCTGTTAGAATTCAATGATTATCTTAATTATATTTAAAAAAATTATATTTAAAATGAGATATTTATCCTGTATTTGATTATGTTTATCTGCAGTTAGTTACAAAAATTCGGATATGGAGCTTTAATAAGTTGTACTTACGCACAATCTACTTGTAATCTTGAGTTTTAAGTAATATGCATTAATAAACAGTACTTTACGCATAAAAAATTGGTTTTAAGAGTTTTTGTCAAATGTTTTATAATATAGTATAGATAATGTTTAGTATTTTGAATTCAATGATTATCCTAAATATATTTTAGATTTTTTATATTTAAAATGAGATAATTGTCTAGAATTTGATTATGTTTATCTGTAGTTAGTTACACAAATTCAAACATGGAGCTTTAATAAGTTGTATATATGGATAATTTACTCGTAATTTGAATTTTAAGTAATATGCATTAATAAACAGTACTTAATGCATAAAAAATAGTTTTTAAGAGTTGTTGTCAAATGCTTCATAATATAGTATAGATATATTTGTTGTCTTTTTAAAAAAAATAAATATAGATAATCCGTTTGAACGACACGGTTCAAAATTTAAACAAACCATAAGCACCAACAATGTAAATCACTATTTTTTAAATGATGTGTATTACAGGATAAATTACATGTACTATTAATTTTAGCATGTGTATTACATGTGAGAGAAAAAAAGTGATTTTGAAAATAATATTATGGTTTCTTAATCTTTTTTGGAGGATAATGCATATAGCACGAGTCATGTTAAATAAACGCACTCTATATGTTAAATAAATTCCTTATATAAATTTATTTATCCTATGGATAAAGAAAAACTGTTTCGACATCAAAAACATAGCAGACATTTGTTCATACTTCTTTTTTACATTTACATAGTATTTCATTTGATATCAAGAGGGTTTCTTGACAACAACAGATGTAATTCATTTGAAAAATAATGTAACTGTTAATATTAAACTATTATTTGTAACAATTCTAAAAATATGATAAAGCCATGGTTTTCAACTCTTCCATCTCTTAAATTGTCTTAACATTGAGTTTGTTCAAGTTGTTTGTGGGTAAAAAACAAAAGCTAGGCTCGTTATAGTATTTTAACAGTGGGAGTATGGACTATGGACTACCTAACGGGCTACAATATTAAATTATCAATGGATATTTAATGAACTACGTACCTGTGTCTTTTAGTAGAGATTTAGTACTTCATAATATGAAGTTTGTAACTACTATAAATTTGTCAAGTTTTACGAGTTGGTTCGGTTCGATATGAACAAAAACTCATAACCGACCTACTCTAGTCCGTTTCTATATTCTATAAACCAATTAAACATCATATTAGATTGTGTTAGGTTAGTAGGCTTATTCTTTTGGTTTAGTTGGACGGATTAACCGTTTGATCGGTCTTTCATGCACCCATACCTTGCAGTTGGACCTTTCAACTTGTCTTTTTTATCCAATTCAATCATTCAAACTTGTTACTATTTTTGTTCAATAACACAGGTTTGGTCGTTTCTCTAATTAATCATATTTTCTTATTTTTCACATGAAATCATTTTGGTCGTTAGCGTATGCAGCTCGAGTTTCCATTGCAATTGCAAACATGGGTAGTCTACCCTTTTTTAAGCACGCGTATTGTTTGGTTGGATTTATTTTATTTTTTATATGTATTCTGATCTACAATGATAAGATAATGTTATTATAATCACATTTTCAATGAAAACAACATTTATAGGTAATTTTAGTCTAGATGTTTCTAAAGTAGTCTAAAACTTGGGTATCCAAAATATGCAATTTCTTCCCTTTCTGGACTTTTGTTTGCCAAAAATTGTGCATTCCCTAAATATGCATTGTCTTGAAACATATTCCTTTCATTAAAAAAAGTTGCAACATTTAATTTGTCATGTGATTTTAAAAAAGTATTTGAGTAAATAATCAAGTATCTAAATACTCGTTAAAAGGATAAATTTTGAAAAAGTATAACCGTCCTTCATCAATCAATCTTAGTAGTTTTTATAAATCTTTTTAGATCCGGAAATGATGAAACTGTTCATAACAGTATCACTGAGGAATATGATATTCCCCAGAGCTTAGAGCTTCTGAACAATTGGACTATTCCAAAAGTGGAAGCAAAACTAATTTATAAAATTGGTACCTTTGAAAAATTAGGTTTAAAACATATTGGTAAAACCACAGAATCTTCAATTCCTCTTCATAAGGATGAAATGATGATTCGTCTTAGTAGTTTATTAAAATGATTGTTATTTGTAGAATAAACTTTAAAAAATAAAAAAATTACAAATATATGTTGTATTTTTTGAGAAGTAAAAAAGATATTTTATAAATTATTTTTAACGAAGTGCTAATGACACCCCCTTAATAGGAGGTGTTGAATGTTTGAAAATCGTGGATCTCTGACATCTATAAAACATCAAATCGATTTAATAATATATTGTATTTAATTATTATTATTATTATTTAATACATATATAAAGTTATATTATATAAATATATATACTCTCCATTATATAAATATATATACTCTCCATGATATAATATTTTTTATTTATATAATTATTATAATTTTACTACCTTATATATGTATAAAGTTAATTTTTATGATTAATTAGTTATTTTAATGGATGAGATATTTATAGAAACTATTTGTATTGAATTTAAATAAGAAAAAAGTTCAAAAAATTAAAGAAACTGTTCCATTATGAATTATTAAGTTCTTTAACATTTTTTGATTGAATAAGTTGTTAAACTTTTTTTTTTTATGTTGAATGATTAAGTAGTTGCATTCTTTTTTGAATAATAAAATGACTTAGTTTTTTTTAAAAAATTGATTACTTAAATTATTTTAATCTTTTTAAAATTGTATAATTTAAAAGTTATTTTTATAAAATGACTTGAAAAATGTAATCACGTTTTTACAAAAAATAGTATTTCAAGTTTCTTGGGTTATTTTAAATATTTTTAAAATGATTTAATTAAAAGATTATGAATAAAATAATATAAAAAATTAATATTGTGCAACTCATAAAGTTATAGTTATTTATTAAAAAAATTCATCCTTACATATATTTTTTAATTAATAAATCATCAAACTTCTAAGAATTGGTTATTTGGATCATTTCAATCCAAAAAAATGCTACATATCATGGTTTGCTTGTATCATAGATCAAACAAGTGGAAAATGATTTTTAGGTCACGATTTTCCTGACTTTTAATCTATCCAGATAGTTGTTAAATAAATTATTTTTTAATACGTAAGAATCTAATAATATTGTAGTTTGATAATATAAAAAATGTTATTTTTTAATTAATGGTTAAAATATTAAAAGGTTAATTGAGAAGTGATTAGAGGCAGAAATAAAAGTTATGATTTACGCTTACCATATTTGACATTTTATTTTACTTTTTAATTAATTTTTTTATCCCTTTAATTTTTAAACTTAATTATCTTAAAAATAATTGATATTTTAATTAGACAAATTACATAAAAAACTGAGCATTTCATTCTCTTCGATTTGACATTCATTTCGATATAGTTTTTTTTAACTTTTTTTACGTCAAATATTATATATGTGTGTAATATTTATTATGAATATTTATGCACGTTCATATGTTCACAACAACTCCTTAATATTCATACATTAGTGTGATATTCATCATGAATATACAACTTAGTATAACATTTATCATGAATAGTTATTTATTTTCATGTATATTCAACAAATTTTCAATATTCATACATCAGTACAACACTTGTCATTAATATACATTCTCAATATAACATTTATCATAAATATATATATTATTCATCATGAATATATGTTTTCTTTATAGCATTTATCATATATATATATATATATATATATATGTATATATATACACACGCATGTGTGTATACAATATTCAGTATTCATACATCATATGATACATACCATTCATCATGAATATTTATATAATGTTCACGTGTATAAAAACAAATTTTCAACATTCATACATAAATATAATTTCGCCATGAATATACATTTTTACCATAACATTTATCATGAATATACATTTTCACTGTAACATTCATCATGAATATATATACTATTCATCGTAAATATTTATCTATGATCACGTTTATACAATAACTCTTTATATTTATTTTAGTATGATATTTTTCATAAATATTAACTTTCACCATAGTATTTATCATGCATATACACATTATTCATCATGAATATACTATAGTTTCAACTTTACATACTTTAGTTTTTCTCTATTGGGTTCTCGGTTGATCTGGATGAGTTCCCTATTTATCTCAATAAATTTTCCGATCCATCTCGATAAGAATTAAAAGTGGTATATTATGGTTTTACACAAACAATAAATTAATCAATATCTTCTCAACTGGTATCGATAAAAAATGAAGGTGCTATGTTATGATTTTAACACATGACTGCATACCAAGTCAATGGATGGATCCTTGATTAGTCTTGATTGGTGTTGATCGGTCCCAATGGGTTGTTGATCGATCTTGAAGTGTTCTTGATTGGTTTCGATGAGTTCTCAATCCGTCTCGATAAAAGCTGAAAGTGATAGCATATGGTTTTACACATACAAACAGATAATAAATTAATCAATATGTTTTCGATAGAAAATGAAGGTGGTAGGCTATGGTTTAACACACATAAAAACATACCAAGTCAATGAATGAATTCTCGAACTTTCTCGATCCGGTCTCTAGGTTCTTGATCGGTCTCGAAGGATGTTAGGTTACGGTGATGAAGCACGGTGTCTTACGATGTTGAAGACAGTGTTGAAAAGGTGATATCGAGTTACGAGCTACCATGTCGAGCTGTTGTACACACTTGAACGTACATAAATATTCATAATGAATATAACACATACCATTTCACGTAAAAAAACGGTTAAAACAAAGAAAAAACTATATCGAGATGGATGTCATGCAGAAGAGCATGAAATTCTTATTTTTTAATGTAATTTGTTTGATTAAAATATTAGATATTTTTAAGAAAATTTATTTTAAACTTTAAGGGGATACAAGTTTTTAATTAAAAAAATAAAAGGTCAAAGAAGGTAGGAGTTGGTCTAAATTAAGTTTTTTTTAATCATCTTAATTAAAAATTTTAATTAAAAAATCTACTTAATATGAGTTATTGGATCAAATAAAATGGAGGACAAGGTTGGTCCTAATGTTTACAAAAAAAAAATTGGTTTACAGATAAACTTTTATCAACAACACTTTTACTACCATCATTCAGAAATATGGTTTATATATATATATATATACTATCTTATAAATCATTTGACTAAAACTCTTAAAAATTCTTAAAATTTTTAAACTCGTTCATCCATATTCGATTTCATCCCATATCTGAATTCGTGTAACTAACTGCAGATAAATACAATCAAATACAAAATAAACATCTCATTTTAAATATAAAAAATCTAAAATATAATTAGTATAATCATTAAATT
>NC_037540.1:7570493-7571594 GCF_001531365.2 Cynara cardunculus var. scolymus
AAAAAATGAGGAATTTCAAATAGTTAATTTGATACTAATATCGATATATTTTTGTAAAATTTTTATGATATCTTTAAACATATATTTTATTCAAAAATAAAAACATCATCGCTTTCTCAAAATCACATAAAACCATATTATAACATATACTGAGATGAAGAATAAAATGAAATATTAAAATCACGATGTATCTCGCTGCATTGCGCGAGTACGCTTCTAGTATAAATGTGTGTGTGTGTATGAATGAGAATGTTTTAAACGGATAACACTTTTATTTTATAAGAACACATTTTTACTACAGTTAATCACATGTGATACTATATTCCATCACAAATGACACACACACATACACACACGTGAAAGAAAGTTCCATTAGTAACCCAAAATTGATTAGAAACCCGAGAACCATCCACAACGCGCCAGGTATACTTCTCCAGAATGAATATCTATTGTAAATAACACACTCGTAATAAATTTATGATGAATATGAACATGTTATTTATCATGAATCAGATATTCATAATGAATATAATACAACATTTATTATAAATAAATCTTCATATTTCTGATAAATATGCTATGAGTCGCATTATAAATAGTTTCCAAGTTTTTAATCAAATTTCGACTTGTGTACGTATTATTTAGCAGAGGAGCCACCTTAACGGTGGGCCTGGGCTCTACTAAGATTTTAATTTTGTATAGGCCCAACAGTTGCACATTTGAGAGTTGAGAGCGTACCTTCCTGCTTCCCCGATCGATTACAGTTTACAGCTTCCGCCTTCCATCCTTGCTGTCCGTTCACTCCGCCGCTGCTCCACCGGTCGACAGTCGCTGTCCAGGGCCCCTATCAGCCGGCGCCTGCTACTGCTGCTGCTGTCCGCTCACTCGCTGGTTTTCCTGCTCAGGTCAGCTTCTTAAGATACAATTTATATATGAAACCAAAATATAGTATTTGTTGACCGAAAATTCTAAAATTGTCCACGGTTTTGTTATGCAGGAGATTAAAAGGAAAGAGAAATACCTTTGAACCCTAATTCTGTGTCTGTAGCTCTTGCCATCCGAAATCATTAGTCCCTTCGCTGTATACACTTACATTACCCC
>NC_037540.1:7571646-7574684 GCF_001531365.2 Cynara cardunculus var. scolymus
AAAAAAAAAAAAAAAAACTCGAATTGAATCAAAATTCTGAATTGGAATAATTATTGCCTACAAATGGTTTCTGAAAAAATGGAACCGTTAGGTTTAGTTGTTGATAAGCTGAAAGGTTTTGCAAAATCCACACAAGACCTTACCAATTCCTTCCTTCACAGCTTTGGATTCTCCAGCCGTCGCCACCCGGTACTGTCTCCATTGAAGCCCTAACTTAATCGCTGTTTCCCTTATCTCTTACATGCTTGATTTTGATTCATCTTCGAGATTCGTGTTTCCTGTGTTTCTCATTGTGTTATTTCGTTATATCTTTATAGTAATTACCATATCTGAAAGGTGCAATTCTTTTGACAAAGGGAGTATTATGTAGAAAGTATTGCTTTAATGTTTGGATGTTAAGTTGTACAGAAGTGGTGTTTCTTGGAAGCTTTACACCTCTTCAGTAATATGGTTTTCAGATTGAAATCTTGAAGCGGTTGCAACGCGAAGCATTTTCAGATATTATGAAACTCAGGGACCGACAGGATAAGGTGGAACGAATACTTTCGTTTAAGGCATCTAAGGGAAGTCCATTTGATGAAAATGGCACCCGAATAAGAGGGCAGATAGAACTATTGGGGCTGCTGTTAATGATTGATAGAATTCACGAAGAGAATCAAGATGCCATTCGTCGAACTGGGATAAAAACTGGTATAAGTTCTCGGTTCACTTTTGAAACCACCGTTCGTCAAAAGGATAGTCTAATAGCAGAGTTTGTGGCAAGTGATAAGGGGCAACTTGATGCTTTAGATAGTCCGCTTTCACTAGCAAAGGTTCTTTATGCCGCAAATATCAATGACTGGTGCTCCTTGATTGCTGTTCCTGTGGGAGGTAGATGCAGTGATGTTGGACCCTCAAGAACCTCTCATCAGGTATTTATCAATGTCTTCTTTCATCCTGAAGTTGATAAGTTGCTAAAAATTGCCCTATGATAATGTGTTCGGATTGGAATTAGTTTGTGACCTTTGGCTCTAACACCTTTTTGAGAAAAAAACAAACCAAACAAGCCTGGTATATCCCACCTAGAAGTAGGTCTGAGAGGGTGAGATGTACATACTACATAGACCTGACCGCTACCGCTAAGAGTAGAACGGCTGTTTCCATGAAGACCCTTGGCTTGAGGAAAGTGTGATGGAAAAAATGGTAAAGCTTGCTAAAAATGAACATAAGAAGAACAAGAAAGGAAACTTGAAATCAATAAAGGCAGTATTAAAATTTGAAAAATGCGTTAGAAGTAAGCAACAAAGAAAGGGTACACGGAAAACATAAACCAAGGTAGGAAGAGTTGCAAACATCTAGTCTAACTAGGGACCGTTTGGGCGTTTACCAAATGCTTACCGGGTAGGTACTTACCTGCAAGAGAAATTACCCTTGCTTATCTTATCATGTAACATTCTCGGCCATCAAAATGAATTGATGGTAAGAGTTTTAAACCTGGTAAGCGCTTACCGGGTCAGAGTCTATTTCCTCACTTACTGGGTAAGACTCGTTCCTTGTTATGCATCTTACCAGGTAAGAGTCTTGGTCCTTGTCATGCTCAATCGGTAGGTAAATGACATCGGTAAGTGCTTACCCGATAAGCATTTAGTAAATGGCCACTTATATTCAGGAGGTCTAATAACGGCTCACTAACGCTACTCCCATCCTCTATCTCTCCATATCCTCTTGGCTAGTTACAGATCCCCACCCCTAGTCTGCTACCCTAATCTTGTGTCTCCAAGAACTCCTAACCTTTTTGAGGAGTGCACCGCTGTTATTTGCTTCCACGTTTGATAATTTTGTTGTGTAAAAAACAAATCATAGTTCAAACTGTCATCTTGATTGGAGTCGAATTCCGCAAAGTGTGATTAGTGGTTTATGCAACCATATGTATCATAGGCTACCATGCTGTATATGTTCTATAAGGCATTATTTAAGCATCAGTCATAGCACTTCTCTTTCCTTCCTTTTAATGCATTCGGTAATCTAAATTCTATTTGGGAACTCACTTGATTTGCAGGAACATACCAATCTTTCATTTAGTCAACCTCCACTGTTAAATCAACACATTGGTAGTGGTATCAGCTTAACTGTGAGAAAACCTAATGTTATTGCTTCCATAGCTCATTTCGTATCCGTTCTGGAAAACCGACTTCATTCTGCAGGAACCACTCATTGCTTAAGCACTTTTGGGCAACTTGTATATCAACTTTCCAAGAGTTCAAAGCTCTCACTTTTGGGTCTACACCAAATACCCAAAATTTCAAGTCAACATATTTCTCTTGGTCCATTATTTCTACCAATCGGAATGTTTGGACGTCATGCAGCTCCTATGGAGCCGTTTGCCGCTGCATCCGGATCTACGGCTCTCGTTCTTGAGTCGGAGCTTGATTCAAGCACCAGAATCGGAGGTTGGATTGAGATGAATAACTCGGATTCTAGAAATCTTCAATGGGCAGTGTCAATGTCCGATCTTCCTGAAGATGATTTTGGATGGGGGTTGAGGGTATGTGGATCGGTTAGCAATTGGTACCATTATGAGGTTGAAGCAATTTCTAAGATGAAGTTTGGTGAAAAATTGTCATTAGAGCCATCACTTGTGTTTGTGATAGATGGTTCAGCTCAATTTCCTGCATTAATGTTGAAGTCTAGTTGGTCTTTTTGATTGCGTTTCAGCTATCTATTTGTTAAGAATGACGTTCAAAAGAAAATTTAAAGCTCAAAGATTGGTACCAAATTGGTCAAATCCTATCCTAATTCATATTATTTCTGTATTCTGATGGGTTCTTGTTCCATCTCTTAACTTTTCATCCATTTTAGAAAAAAAATTACTAAATCCTTACAATTTCAATTTCTCTACTTGAACATGAAACAGTTTGAATGGGTCGAAAAGTTATAGAAACGTATTGAACTACTTGCAAATACTTTATATATATATATAAGAGTAAAACGTGGAACGTGAAAAGATAATTATGGTTAATTAAAATAAAATAAAAATTATAAAAATTACTTAATTACAT
>NC_037540.1:7575734-7601340 GCF_001531365.2 Cynara cardunculus var. scolymus
ATATATAGTTTATTTCAAATACAACCTATCGCATTTGTACAACCAATGCAACCCAATAAATTGAAATATTTATGGAAATGATTAAAGTTCATTTATTATGATTTAAATATTTATGGAAGATGAATACGGTTCATTAATTATGATTAATACTTTATAATAGGAAAGAATCAAAATCTCTATAAAATCACATATTAATCAAATGAAATGGACGGTTGAGATTAGGTTGTATTGGTTGCACAAATGACCAGGGTTGTATAATAACCAACCTATATATATATATATATATATATATATATATATATGTGGAGGTTCAAACGAGAACCCCTGTGATTTACGAGAATGCGAGAACAATCTAATAACCTCAAGCTTTTTTAATTAATAAATTAACTTATATTAAATATAAATAAATTAATAAGGGCAGTAATGTAATTAATTAATTTTATAATTTTTATTTTATATTAATTAATCATAATTATCCCTTTTTTTCCTGCACGTTCTTTTCCACTCTCTCCTCTCCCTTGTGATAATTGTGTGATTGTGTAACCATAACCTATCGAAACCGTAATCAATGAAGTGTAATCATAACCTATCGAAACCATGAGTAATCGTTGTGATAAATGTGTGATTGTCTAACCCTAACCGATCGAAACTATGATCAAATTTAGTGCGCAAGTGATGTTATAATAGTGATATCACATAATTATCACACCAAATCGTTTAGTGGATTTCGCCCGTAATCTTTGTGATAAATGTGTGATCGTCTAATCCTAACCGATCGAAACCATGATCAAATCGAGTGCGCGCTGTTATGATAGTGATATCACATGATTATCACACCCATATCACACCAAATCGGTAGTCGATTTTCTAAGTTAACCCTAGCCGAGCGGAATCCTTGTGATAATTGTGTGATAATCGTATGATTATCACACCCATATCACACCAAATTGTGTTGATATAAGCGATAATATGATAATTGTGTGATAATCACATGATTATCACACCCATATCACACCCAAATCACACCAAATCGTGTCGATATAAGCGATAATGTGATAATCACATGATTATCACATGATTAACCGTTTATTAGATAATGATAATCATGATCGTGTAATCATATTAAAAGATTTTATGATATCATTTCCATTATTACCCTTTTAATTTTAATATTTTTTGAATCTTTTTAAATTTCAATTTTAGTTTTAAAAATATTTTAATTTTACTTTTTATCACAATATGTGGTTATTGGGTTGTTCTCGCATTCTCGTAAATCACAGGGGTTCTCGTTTGAACCCTTCCCTATATATATATATATATATATATATATATATAAAGGGTATATTTCAAATGCAACCATATCCATTTGTACAACCAATGCATCCCAATCAATTGAGATATTTATAGAAATGATAAGAATTCATTTATTATGATTTAAATATTTATGAAGAATGACTAGAGTTCATTAATTATGATCAATACTTTATATTACGAAACAATCAAAACTTTTATGAAATTACATATTCATCAAATTAAATGGACGATTGAAATTCAATTGTATTGGTTGTACAAATGTAAAAGGTTGCATAATAACTCAACAAGCTCTCTTTCTCTATATCAAACCATTTAACGCCACACGCGTGGACGTACTGCCAAAGAAAATGATATGCTGGCAAGTGGGCAACCATCAAAGATGTACTGAAACTTGAACGCGATGGATAACTCGAGACTCCAGATTTACGAGGGCAACCAATAAATTTTAATAGAAAAATCTGCAGAGCATTGGAAAACAACCAAATTTATCGCAAACCACTCACTAAAACAACCATCTAGTCAAGCAAATCAATGTATGATAAATGTGTGGGTACCCTTTACCGGATGAGGGATAAAGGTAGAATAAAATCCAAGCGAATAAAAATTTAGAGCATCAAACAATGGTTAATCATCTTCTTCTGTCAACCGCAAGACTCTCAAAAACTCTGCTCCTACTACCCTCCACTCCAGCAATGGTCAATCACCGCAACACCAAAACTATAGTTAAATGCTACATAATCACCAACATATATTACGCCATAATTACTATACAAACCATTTATCCAAAACTCTTAACCTTTCCTCACCCACTCAATTCATTACCTATTTACTGCAAAATCTTGGCACAGTCAAATATCTTGACCGTGGTTTGACTTCATGAACAAAGATCTTCAGAACTCACCTCCCCATTGGTTAGCTTCAGTGGATCTGATGCTCCCACTTCTTTGTCATCCAAACTCAGCTTCTGTACTGAAGCTTCTTCAACACTTGCTTCATGTGGAGCTTCTGTGTCCGCTTGCAAGCTGTTGGAAGATTGTATCCATCTTCTCCATTCACTACGCCTCCTTACCTTCTCACCCTGCAATTGCAAACCACATTTTGTAATAATTATGTAGAATATGAACACAATCTTGAAAACACAAGATATATATATATATATATATATATATATATATATATATATATACCCTATATATAGAGAGAGAGAGAAAGAGAGAGGACAAATCAAATATAAAGGTTACAAACCATGCAATTAAAATATTTACGGAAATAATGAAGGTTCATTTATTACGATTTGAAATATTTATGAAATATGATTAGAATTCATTAATTATGAACAAAGCCTTAAATTAAGAAACAATCGGGTATAATTACAAAACTAGATATTCATTAGACTAGATGAACGGTTAAGATATGTTTGTAACCTTTCCATGGTTTGTATTTGGTGTGTCCTACACACACACACACACACACAATACTAAAAACTCAAAGAAAAACAGTTGTTTCAAACCACTGTTTTTCAACAGTATAGAAGGGCACCTGAATTTCAACAGTAGCCGAATCTCTCAAGGAATTCAAAATCATTTGGATGTCATTTGTCAAACTTTGAACCTGAAAAATGATATCATGAATCAATACTTATGATACAATAAAGTAAGATAGATACAAATTGTAAAAGAATATAGCGAATTGGACACGAGAAAGACAGACGATTTTTCAGTTGAAGTTAGAGAAATGCCAATATGTGTAATTCACCAGCACTACATCCTCCATTTACTTGCACAAATCTTCATTAGTTAAGAACCTTCAAGTTCTGCAAATAATCTCTTCCATGTATAACCTCCCCTCATAACTCAATATGTGAGTCAACTTCCGGGCTATAAGTTGAACAACTAGAATATAAATTGTTAAGACTATTCTATTTTTAGTTCAATCAATCAATCATTGTTTTCAATTCGGTAAATAACAGACGCTCTATATTGTCATTGACCAGTGGCCGAGAAAAAAGAGGAAAAGAGCAAGTTGTATATTAGAGCATACAAAACACGAACACTGTATACCAAAGAAAAGAATGAGTTTTTAAAAGCAACTACGTCGTCCAACTACAAGACTGATGCTAAGACAACATGCAGACAATTAGCCATTAACCTAATCATGAACACAACTGGTATGCAAATTGGTAAAAACAAAAAGGAACACAAAAAAACATAGAGTGCCTAGTGATTGCAATAATACAAAATATATTGAATATAATGCTTCACATGCAACTTGTAGTTTTTACCAGAATGAACACTCGAAAATAATAAAATCCGAACGAACACTAGTCAACAACTATTATACACAATGTAGAGGTCAAACAACAATAACATCAGCATCTTTTTCTTGCAAAAATATCAATGCAGAAAAGCACCAGGATTGTAAAAAGCATTTTTTGTGCGCATTTGATACTTCTTAGTTCTTGCAATAAGTTCAAAATGATGATATCAGTTTCTTTCATGATTTAAGAAGCTTAAGTAAATGAAGTTATAAAGTGAAATTCACAGGTTAAGAGCGGACAAAAAAATTATTCTATGAAATAAACTTGAAAGAAAACAGAACTCAGAACTCGACGACACCTACGAATGATTTGCACTAAACGAAGAGCATAGAAACTACCAGAAACCGTATGCATAGCCAAAAGATACCCAAATGATATCATCTTAAAAGAAAATCTCGATTAACATGCAGAATTTTTTTGGTTGGAACTTTCACAGAGCAATAATCAGATTTTTTTTTGGTTGGACTTGGACAGTGTTTCTTGAGATTATGCTTCAGAAGTCCGTAAATATAACTATACCAAATAAACATTATACCACAAGACTGATACAATAAATTTAAAAAAATTCCTACTTACACAAGGACAAGTACATATATTACTTACTCGACGAAAACCAGCTATTAACGCAATAGGTACCCAGCCTTCCTCATCCATCTGTGACCTCAAAAAGTTATCTTTGACCAAATTAGCATCACTGTAACCAACAAAAGAATCACATCGCAACCAAGATTACCATAAATAAAGACAAAGCCCAAATATAAAGTCCATTAACAATGTAAAAGCACCTGAAATAATAATCAATCTGGTTAAGTATCAAAACATGCAAAGGAGGATCCATAAGAGGGACAAACATGGAGGACGAAGGTGCATGAGGAAGAAGAGGTGCACCCCTATATGGCTCCGGAGGTAGTGTAGGAACATATATATATGATGCACCCATTTCTGCAAAAAGATTGAAACTATCAGTGTCAATTTATCTAACCTGTTATCAAGAAGCAGATCACAAAAGAACTTACCATAACCCATAGGGGTTCCATATGGTCTTAAAGGCTGAGGAGGAATAAATGGGGCAGGACCCGGATGAGGTGGTCGAATGAATCCCCTAATCGGTGGGGGAGGTGGAGGAACCATTTGATGCACATCTCTAGCAGCAGGATTTCGAGGGCTGCGCCAATCTCGATCATGGTTATGATCACGATTGCCACCATAACCATTGTTAACATAGGATCCTCCATCACTACGTGGCCGAGGACCATAATTATTCCTCAAGGTGGGATTTCTTGGTGACCAGCTATTGCTCTTAAAATGGGGAGGTTCTCTCACAGGGGAGTCTAAAACTGCTGGTACTAAATTACCATAAGACATGTCAAATAAAGGGAACGGCGGCGGCAATGGTGGTGGAGGGGGCGGCCTACTGTAGCCTGTGGACGCACCACCAGCACTTCCACCACGTCTCATATGCCGCTGTCGAACAGGATTCATATGGTTTGGATTAGAATGAGAGTTTGCATTAGTTCTAACATGTTTTTGGGGTGGTTGTAAAACTGCAGGTGCCTGAAAAGAAGCGATTAAACAAACAACATTATGAAATACATAGAGAGAACAAAGGTTCTATGCAATTAACATCCAAATAATGTGATTTAAGCCAAAATAATCAAGCCACGTTGTTATTATTATCTACGATCACAGCCATTAAAGCGAACCTGAGAAACGGCGACTGATCCATCGGAGATCGGCTTAGAAGAAGACTCTGAAGAAGAAGATAACGATTTCACTCCGGGACGAGTCGACTCAGATAGAGCGGGCCAAGAAGCAGCACCCATCACAGGTGTAGTAGTCCCATCCACAACACCATTTGCCGAGGGCTTGTTCCAAGCCGACTTCTTTACACCACCAGCATTGCAATTATTACTACCATCAGACCCCTCCTGTTGAGTCTCCGCCGCCGTAGTCACGGCCTCCACCACCGTTACCGGATCAGATAAAACAGGATTACTTTCAGCAACCCCCGGCGAAGGAGACGAAGATACCGAATCCGGCTCGCTTCCTCCGCGTACAACTTGCGCCCAGGCAGAAGGTAAAGTTCTAGGGCCGGAAGGGCTATTAAGACCACCGCCGCCGTCTTCGCCGGAATGGGTAATGGTAGCAGTAGATGCATCGGCCGTCATGGGATTTCAAAATTAGGGCAAACAAAATTGAATCTTTTCCTGAATCGAAGACGGTAGGGTTTGATTTTCAGTCAATCCAAAACAACAAACATCATGAATGGTAGAAATTTTTGCTCAAATCAAAGCTACAGTGATCAAAACAGCTAATGTGAAATCGAATAGTGATTAGAAGAAAAAAGATTAGGGTTTGTTAGGGTGAGTGATGGAGTCGTTGTCAACGACAATAGCCACCAAATGCTTACTTGTATTCCGTCTTTCACTATGGTTTTGCGTTAGAAGGGGAACGAACGGGAAAAGATGAAAGAGAAAATGTAACGAAAGTACGAAACAGAGGGGTTTTTCAGGGCTCAGTTTTATTTATAAGCATCAGGCCCGGCCCATTATCAACCTTTGCCGGGCCCATTCAGCCCAAATTTATATTATATATAAGATCTTCTATTTTAAAAAAGTTTATCTATATATTTATACGATATGATTTTAAGATATAACTGATATTAATACGTTAAAGCCATGTAATGATGTAACCGTTATCAATACGTTAAAGTGGCGTAAACGTTATTAAAACATGTACATATCGTTGAGTGGTCAGATAAAACTTATCCGTTACAAGTTCTCTTTTTGCTTTTATGTTAATTGAAAATTTAAGATTCAATGATAAGTATGGTGAAAAATTGTTAATTATTTAACGTATTAACAATTTTAGTAATTGGTTGCAATATATATAAAGATTTTGGACACTTATAGGAGATCAACTTTCCTTTTTCACCAACCATGGCCTCAATCAATACAAACTCGCATAACTCATGACGACACGAGAGTACCTCCTGCTAGACCAAATGAAAACGTACTATTCATGTATTGTGCGGTTCGTTAGACACCAGGAGTGATAATATGTCAGGTTGGGTTCGGGTTCAACTCATTTATTAAATAAATTGAAAATCTCAATCCAGTCCAACTCATTTAATTAAATGAGTTGAGATTTTTCAACACAACTCAACCTGTTACCTAAATGAGTTGACAGCAGGTTGATCTGTTTACGATTTTCTTAATCCAACTTGTTAAATAAATGGGTCGAACCTGGGTTGGCACATTTAATTTTAACATTTTAAATAAAGAAAGGAGAAAAAACCGAGAGGGAGACAATTAGACAAATGTTGGATGGAGAGAGAGTCGAGAGGAAGAAAAACGTTGCACGGAGAGAGAGCCAAGATTGAGAGACGGACAACAGACTTGAAGAGTTGGATTGAACTTTAGAGGCGATAATGGAGTAATGGACTATAGGGTTTTCTTAGAGTTTCATGATGATTAAGAGTAATGGGGGTGATTGGAATTTGGACTTTCATCTCCGATGGTAGGATTTTTAATTAAGAATAAAGCAAAATAAAAAATTAGAATACTAGATATAATATTTAGAATAAAATAAAATTATATAATATTTTAAATGGGTTGGAAACATGATGTAAACGGATCAAAAATAGATCGAAAAATTAAACCCAATCCAACTCATTTATTTAAATGGGTTCGACGGGTTGACCCATTTATCTAAATAGGTTGAAAATTTCAACCTAACCTGCTAATTCTGGGTTGTGGTGGGTTTGAGTCATTTTTTGCCACCCCTAGCTAGATCTGAACCATCTATTCAGTCCGTTAAAAACAAGAGCATGAACAATTGTTTACAGAAAAAATGGGTAAATCCAGACTGGATTGTTAAAATTAACAGGCTTAGGGGCCGTTTACCAAATATTTACCCAGTAAGCGCTTACCGATAAAATTTAACACTATCATTTACTTACCGAATAAGATTTTAGTCCACCAAAATGACATCGTATGCAACAATTTACCTGGTAAGCCGTAAGCACTTACCATGGTAAGAGTCATCGCCTTCACTTACCGGGTAAGACTTTTGGTCCTTGTCTCGCTCTTACTGGATAAGATTCTTGGTCTTTATCATATTTATCCGGTAAAGTAATGTGACTTGATAAGCGCATATTTGAGTGGCCCTTTAGACTAAAAAAAATCCGGACAACCATTTCTGACACATTTATATTTTTATTGTTAGTTAAAAATGATTACCTTCCACTTGGCTTGGATTCTCTCTAGTGCTTACCAACCGCTTTTCAAATATATATCAAATGTGATTCGTCTTGATACTGAAATATTAGGTGTTGACGTGTTTGTTTATTTTTTTTAACCTTGTGGCTAAAAATTAGTCTCAAGTGTCTAATATCTCATTTATCTAGGGTTCGATTTTAGACGTACACAATAATTATGGCTATAGGATTTATCAGAGTTGAATTCTAACAGTCACATCTTGTCGAGATTAATTCAGGCATATCATTATACACCTTTAAAAAAAGATGATATCAAAGTACATGTGGCATTGAACCTTGTGGCTAAGAATTAGTCCTAAGTGATTACTCTTTGCTAACATCCATCTCGTTGATAAAAGGTACTTGGGATTATTTCTCGTATCTACCTTAATACCAATCATGAGCTCGATAAATGGTTATATCTATATTTTAACAAACAAGAATTAATTTTTTTTTATTATGTGAAAATTGCTTCAAATACTGTATCTATGTTAATTATTTAAAATCGAACAAAAAAAATCCGATGATTGAAAATGCTAAGTTTTCAGCAAATTGTAGTGCGTCTTATCCATTTTTAGCAGTATACATACACGAGACACATAATGGGTGATACATACAAACACTATACCATGTACAAAAGCTTGGTGGTGGAACATATTGGAGTTGCTTACGAATTTAAAGGGAAATTTCAAGTTAAAGAAATTCACCGTCCTTTTTTTTAAATAACATGTAACATGCATACAGATTTCAAAGAAAATGAAGAAGCTTACACCATAAAGCGAAAAGTTGTTTGCTTCTCCCTAACATTAAAGAGAGCAAGGGATACCCACACCCACATACATACGTGCATGATGCATATGCACACGTATACATCTAAATAATAGAGTCGGTTTTATCGATATACGTTCATTTCTAAACTCCAATAAGATTGTATACGTGTTCATAGTGAGAAAGGGGTCAAGCATCTTATCGTTTGTCCAGATGAATACCTCTCAAGCAATATCTGAAATCAGATTTCAAATTGACACGTTAATTATCTTAATTTAAACTCTAATAATGCTGTTCACAACATTCCAAAAAGTTGGTTTACTTAAGGACAAACAACTTCTACCAAATCTTAACATCATGATTCATGATTTTTGGAAAAAGGAACATATGAAAATTACACAACTAAAACAAGTAAGATGTGTTACGGTTTTATTATTTCTTTCTAAAAGAGGAAACATATTTCTAGGAATATAACAATCAAAGTTAAGCCAAGTCAAGCCAAGCCGCTTATTTTTCTATTTCATTTTCGTGAAACTTCTTTTGGGAAGCTACTTGAAAACTAGTGGTTGTAAACGAAAACAAGGCTATGTTTGTTCCAACTCAACATCAATAATTTCATAAAACCATTGATTAGATTTTGGGCTTCAATTATTATTTTGAAGACGAAATATCTAAGATGAGATGAGATATTCGTTCACAATAAAATCGGTTTTATAAGATGTTAAATATGTCTAAATGTTGTAATAGACTGATCTCTAAGATCGAAGTTATATGACCAAATAATCGTGTATCCTATATAAAAGTGTTACAATAAGTCGACAAACGTCATCAAAAAGGTTTTTGACCTAGTAACCATCATTCTTCGAGGTTAATGATTCGAGTCTCATCGTGAGAAGTATGTGTGAGTTCAATTTGCTATATACAAGTATTATATAATATGACTAAATACGTCATAACATCCAATTGTAACATCTTTACATAAAATATACAATAATTTAAACCTATAAACTTAAATTCTATAAAACAGTTTTTTTTTATAATATTTATACATATCTGACATTTTATATAAACAATTTCGTTATAATGATTAAAATTATAGAATAATATCAGATGTTTGGGTTAATTTTGAAACGTCTAAATGTAACCTTAATTAAACAAAACACTTGTAATTATATATAGTTTTTGTTGTCTTTCCTTGAAAGTATTTGCATAGATTAACATCTTAAGGTTTTTGTTTACAACCGCTCATTTTTTAAGCATCTTCTTGAAAAAGGATCACATAATAAGCGAAACACAAGTGGGTGGCGTGGCTTACCTACTTATTTCCTTGCACACATAAGTTGCTGTAGCTTGGATATATCTTCCATATACATATACATGCTTATAATATATATATATATATATAGAATGAGGTTCTAGAAAAAAACCCTTAAAAAAACTAAGAAATACTATAGTAACCATTTATTTGTATGATATATATTTATACATATATAAGTGATTGAAGACGTTTCGTGATATCTATATATGTATGCACATTATACACGTGTATATCGGACACGCATTCTTATAAAATGAAGATGTTATCGTTTAAACTTTTTCATATATATAATATATAAAAACCGTTTTAAAGGATGATATTGGTACAACAAGACATTCTTTCTATTGGACAAATTTAAAGAATTTTCTTTTTAGACTCAAATGATTGTCTAATCTCCATCACCAATTCATCTTCTCCAACCCTTAAAGATCTCTCTCTCTATACATACATACATACATATATATATATATATACACACACACACATTCATTCATATATTATACGCGTGTGTGTGTGTGTCTCTATCTATCTATATTCTCTCTCTTTGTTGGTAAGATAACGTGGAATGTAAGCAAACGTGTGATAAAACAAAGAAACAAACTTTGGAAGTAGTTTCTTGTTGGCAGACTATAAATACACAAGATCGCTTTCATGTGTAACCTCTTTTAATCTACTTCAAGATAAGTGGTTTCCAGTTTAAGTTCCATGACAAAGATCAATATGAAGTTTTCCAACTTCAAGTTTTCTTCATTCAGATTCAGAGGTATGTGTTTCATATCAATTATCCTTCATATATATATAAATCATCGTATAATGTTTTATTAATATTAAGGTTAATTTTCATTCAGGTAAATCTGATAAACAGTCCACAACTAGTTTCGTCAAAGAGATGGATGTTAATCAAGAATACCTCCAGGCATTTAGGACCAAATCTTACATAGATATTTGCAAAAAAGTACAGACCCACATTGGGTTCGATGAATCATCATCTTCTTCATCTGTTCATGATCATTATGTTCATCTCTGTGACATCCTTCTCGAACCACAGAGCGAAACCATAGCCAACCTAGCCGAGACCTTCGGCGTCCACCATCTAGTCCTTGATTTCTTCGAAGCTGGTTTAGAAGCATGGCATATATGTGAACAGCTTCTTGAATCCGTCCATCAAGCCAATGCCAATCATCGAAAAGTCAAAAGAGTCGTCAAGCTATCCCAACGGGTTACGGACGCTAGACGATTCACAAAAATATACGAAGAACTTGCTTCGTATTCATCATCCGCGAATCCTCTGTCGGCTTTCGACCCAGAAAAGTTTCCCAAATTACACACTGACCATAAACTGTTGTTAAAGAGGTTAACCGCAAAGCACACAAGGATCAGAAGAAAGCAAAAGCTCATCACTTTTTTGAAAAAGTCTGGCGGTTGCGCTCTTATAGCTTCATATGCAGTTTTGGCCGTTGTGCTGCTGGTTCTCGCGTGCCATGGATTGGTTGTGACTATAGCGTCTCCAGGGCTGATCGGGTGCTTTTTGGGATTGACCAAGAAGAGAGACACAGGCAAGACAGGGGTCAAGATGAGTGAGCTCAAGCGGGTTGGTGTGCAACTAGATATGGCAGCAAAAGGGATTTACACAATGATCAAAGATCTCGACACAATGGGTTGGCTTGTGGGAAGATTACAAAATGAAGTTGAATTTGGGAGGGCAATGGCCCGTAAATGTGTTAGAAACCGAAATCCGGATGTGTTAGAGGAAGTGATGAAGGAGTTTAGGGTTCATGAGAGTTGTTTCTTGGAACAGTTGGAAGAACTTGAGGATCATATTTACTTGTGTTTGCTTAATGTTAACAGATCAAGACGACTCCTAGTAGAAGAAATCATGCCCAGATGAAATAATCTAGTTTTTCATAGCTAAACAATTCAGATTTCATGCGTCTCAATTGTGGGAATTCAAAAATCAAACTATTTCTAGATGCAAATTGTAAAGAAAATTGACAGTAAAAATGTAGCGTATTGTGTATGGAGCCCTTTTTACCGTAAGGCCACTTGTGTCGATCATCTTTATAGAAGAATCATGGGCAGAAGAGGCGGTCGAGATGGTTAGAATCATTGGGAAGGTTAGAATCATTGGGAAGGTTAGAATTGTCTCAGCTTCTTGTACTCATCAAAGGTCAAGAAAGAAGCTTTGCTCTTGAGCCAGTCTGCTGGTTTGGGCATGATAATAGCAATGTATCCTTCTCTATCTGCCTGCAGTTCAGCATAAAGCAGGTGATTGAATAAGAATCTTGAAATGGCTTCTCCTATTTCAAAATGTTGGTCCTTTTAAGGTTTTGGCATATCAATTGGTTTTAATTATTATAAATTTCTATTCCTTTCTTTTATCCTTGCAGGTTATGCAATCTTTTGGAAAAAATTCATAATGAGAAAGAAAGATTTAGGGTATAAAAGAAAATGTATCATTAAATGCTCTTTAATTAGCTGCACTAAAAAAAATTGGTTTTACAAGACGTCATATATGTCTTAGGGGCCGTTTACCAAACACTGAACCGGTAAGCGCTTACCGGTAATATTCAACATTATCATTTACTTACCTGATAAGATTTTAGTTCACGAAAACGACATTGTATGCAACAATTTACCTGGTAAGCGCTTATCAYGTTAAGAGTCAATCGTCCTCACTTACCGGGTAACACTCTTTTCCTTGTCTTGCTCTTACCGGGTATAGATTCTTGGTCCTTATCGGATTAATCTGGTAAGGTAATGTGAGTCGGTAAGCTCTTACCCAAATAAGAGTTTGGTAAACGGCCCATTAATGTCCTAATAGACTACTTTAGAAGACTTAAGTTTATAGAAGTAAACAATTGTACTACCTATGTAGAAGTGTTACAATAAGTTTAATAGAAATTTTTTAGGAGTCCTAATACGTTTTTTAGGATACTTTTAAGACAAAGTGTCATATTAGCCTTTTTTTAAGAATATTTTTGAGAAATTCTATGAATACATCTTTTTTTATAGGACACTTCATTGATGTTTTATTTCAAAAGTGTCTTAAAGAACTTGTTAGAACACCCAAAAAACATCCTATCAACTTATTGCAACACTTTTACATATGGCGCACAGTTGTCTGGTCCTATACACCTAAGTATTAAGGAACTTGGACATATTTTATGTCCCATATAACTGACTTTTTTGTAGTGCTAAATGACTAACATCTGGAGAAATTGAAGTAACCCATATATTCGAACAGAGCGAGTATTAAGTACACAGGTGATTTATATAAGACATAGCATATAACTCCATAATTGAGTATAACATGCGTATTGCAACAGTATGCTTACCGCTGTATTCAGCAACTCTGGCTGCTTTATTAACCGCTCGTTCACTTCCAATAAAGAGCCTTTTATGCAACATCTGTCAAAAGCCACTCCCAAAAGTTCAACATTGACATGTAAAGCCACATTCATAGCAAGCTAGGAAATTACACTGATTTGGGGAATAACTAAATCTCAGATAGAAAGAAAATTGAATAAAGAGATAAAACTATAGTCTATACTCCCTAAGTTCCAAGTAGAAATCAAAGGTTTGACTTTGGAAGTCAAAAGGGCATCTTTGAGATGATAAAAATTTATTCAAACTTTGAAATAGTTTCATAGAAATCATTCAAGTACTTTGATAAGATGGTGCTATAATTGTATAGAGAGTTCATATTGTGAAGTTGAAATGCACCATGATTGAAGTCAAAAGTGGACTCTTTGACTGGAACAAAGGGAGTACAATCTTTCGCATTATAACATAACAAAAATGAATTTCTTGGCACATTAGAGAGAACTTTCTGGATATAAATACCAAAATGATTAATCTATAAAGCATAAAACAATGTTAAAAATAAAATTTTACCTCGCAATATAAAAAGTATTGTTGGTGCATACTTTACATAAAGCCGTGTTGGACTCAAAATGTTGTGCATTCTGTGAAAACAAATCAACATAGTAATTTCAGAAACTGAAAAAACATCAGCCTCACTCGTTTTGTTGATGTGAGAAAAACTGCACACGGGAAAAAATAACGGATCAAGTGCAAGGTATCTCATAGATAAGATAGGTACCCTCTGACTTTTGAGGCCAAACTAGCTCGTTGTCAGCTTCAAAATTATATAAACCCGATAAAATGTCGAGAAAATGATGCATTCTATGAACTCAAAAATGGACAGACACCCAATTCCTAAAGACTATACAAGAATAACCATTGCCAACTTTTTGAAAAATATTACCCACAAAGAGTCGTGTGTAATTTTCACATTCGCCAAGTTTTCTTATCTGGAAAAGGCCTCACTTCTTTTTACCTGATCTAATACCAAATTAGTAAAAAAAAAAAAGAAAAGGACACATGGAGGCACTGTTTGCATATTGAAATGATAAATGGTTGACTTGATGTAACTTTTTGAGTGTATCCTCAATAAATGGTCATTTTCACGTATTGAAGCACCAACCAAATCTTATGCTACAACAAACAAAAACTAAGTTCAACCAATTGGATCGGTTTTTTCACACGACTGCAATCTTCCATAACAACTGCAAAACAACTGAAAATCTTGGTTGGCAAAAAGGATTGGAGGTTCAAGAATGGATGTACCCTTTTGCGCTTCCCAGTGACCTTGATCTCACTGCGGTTAGACTTTCCAACATTAAAATCCACGGAAGTGACTCCTCCTTCATCCTTAAAGGCCACATGACCAGCAGCCAAGCCAATAACACACAAGCTTTATTCAGAAAACAGGAAAGGGAGACAGTGAACACTACCGACCAAGGTCCATGATAAATCATATAGAGAAAGAAACATTCAAATTAGGGGTAAAATTAGATAAAATCCACCATGAAACGTACCACATCCATTCCTAACAGTAATGATCAGACGTACAAAATGAATTTTTCTTTCTAGTTGTAATTTTCTAATCAATGATTCACTTTCTATTATCTATTTTGAAGATTGGAATCTTTTTACTGAGGATTTTTTGTCTTGTTCTATTTTCAGTTGGATTTTTGTATATGATTTTCTTTTGCAAATTCATAGGTTTGGCGCCCCTTATTGGTATATCGGACTACCATTTCTTTTGCAAATTCATAGGTTTGGCGCCCCTTATTGGTATATCGGACTACCATGTGCCATTCCATCACCAGAGGACCCCTCTAAAAGTTGTCTTTGACTCTTCAGGGGAACTTGAGGCAACGGCAACCTACAATTTAGAACCTAACACTTGTGCAGTCTTTATACTTCCTATCTTTCTTCTAAATAGATTGGCCTCCTCTCAATAGTGCCTTTACTAATCCCTCTTTATTTTGCCTTTACAAATTTCCATGTCAGAGGCAAGTTCGAAGGGTCCAAAACCATTGCAAATTCGCTGCTTGCAAGTCACTAAAAGTGGCACTATCATAAGCGGCAACACTATCATATTAATATTGAATATTAATATCCATGTAGCACCATGCTTTTTGTTAGTCTAGCAAAGAAACCATATAAAGTTTATATCCTGAAAATAACTCATTTGACCACGAAAATCTCTTTAATGTTTGGAGAAACGACAATGAATTATAGAACATTTAAACCCATCACATATGACGATCCACAATGTTCCTCTTTAAATAATATCTTCAAAAACTACATACCTCTAGTTCGTAATGATCTGCTATTTTCTTTATCATTTCGCTAAAATTCACTGTAGTTCCAAATTTTCAGATTTTAAATTCATTGCTACAAATAATTGTTTCCAGCAACGAGAAGGTCCAATTACACAAGTGAAGGTCCAGCCTTTTCATTGTACAAGAGGGGTGCAAAAACAGAGATAGTTCCAAAATTCTTACCCATTTGCATGGCGATAAATATATTGATCGTGCTCCGGCTTCGTAAAATCTAAAAAGATTCAAAATACAAGAATGTAACCAAAAATCATGATAGAAAAAGGGAAAAACAAAGATACTCCCTTTGTTACAGAAACAAACCACACTTTGATTTTGAATATTTGATAATGAACCAAGTACCTCTTAAATCAACTCATATAATGCAGTTAAAAATCAGCTTTCCAAAGTCGATCCCTTTAGCACAATTCATTCAAATAATTTAAATAACTAAATGAAAGCAAACGGCCTAAAACAATTTCACTTCATATCAAAAGATAATTAAGCCCAAAATAAGCATATGCACATTTTAACATAGAATTTGAAGCTCTTTTTTCCCTTTTCTTGTGAATGAAGAAATATAGATACAAATTCAAGGAACCCATGTGCATGCTTCACGCAGAAGTAAGTTGCATGGGTTGTTCCACGATGCAAATTGCAACTACACTTATATTAAACACCCCAAAATTGATACTTCCTCGTCCCCAAGTTAGTGCACATTTGATATTTTAGAGTCAAATTAGTTCAGTATTTAACTTCAAATTTCATAAATACATTTTAATTACTCCACATTTGACTTCTAAAATCATATAATTAACCTCAAATCTAGGTTGAAAAAAATAGTAGAATCATATATTGGTGCTTCTTCGTGAATCAAATTTAAAAAAATTGAAGGAATTGGTTTGTGAAATTACATACCAGGAACGAAATATGAAACGAAATTAAATTCGATTGCAGAAGGAGGAGAGATTGGGAGATGATTGACGTTTGGCAACAAAAGCTCCTTTAACTCCTTTTCTCCGTCATCTCCTTCACCATCAACGACCACCAAGTTGTCCTTAACGACTACCGGAACTTGTAATTCTTGATCGGCGGCACTACCGGAGTTTTGGCTGGTCATTTGAACTGAATCGAATTTGTAATTTAACGGCTAACCTAGCGACAACAAGATTTCCTCCGATTTGTTTGAAGACCCGATCGGATACATGGTCCCGGTGGTGATGATTAATTAAGATTTTGGCAGATGGGCTAAGATACCGAATATTTTGGGCCAAAACAATCCACCCCAAATCAAATATTTCTCGATGATTTTATTTTATGAATGCAGAAAATCGAGTATCGTAATATTTTATTTTAGCAATAAATCATGATTAATCGTAGTATTTTTATAAGATAACGATTAAGTGATTTAATTTTTAAAAATAATTATTGAGTTATTTTACACCGTTTACCAAATATTTATCGGGTAAGCGTTCACATTCACTTACTTATCATATAACATTCTTGACCATTAAAATAGACTGTTGGTAAACGTTTTAAATCGAATAAGCACTTACTATGTAAGAATCGTATCTCAGTTATCGGGTAAGATACTCTGTTATTGTTATGTTTCTTACCGAGTAAGTTTCTCAGTCTTTGTCATACTCAATCGGTACGATAAGTAATATCGGTAAGTGTTTACCCAATAGAAGTTTAGCAAGTGATCCCCATAATTTTACAGTTATTAACGCTTAGATTGAAACAACAATAAAACGTTCTGATTGCCTCTTTTTTGGAAACCTCAATGTTTTGCTTACTTCAAAATATCATATGACATCTTGTGTATCATGTAACCATTTATTTTTATTTTTATGACGACTTTTAAATGTGATTACTCATGTTAAGTTGTGTCATTTAATTACTTTATAGACCTTTAAATGATTTTTATGTCGCATGTACAAATATATTTTCTTTGGTTGAAACAAAATTTAAGAATCAATTCACATCTTAACATGTTCCATTGTCGTATAAAAAATGGAGTCTGTATTTTTTTGGAGCTTTCCTATTAAATTGGTCCCACAATCACCATAAAAAGGTCTATATAGCGTGAGACAACTTGCGAGTCAATCAACACTCAACTCAAATAGACTTGGCTCAAATTCGACTCGACTCGACATACTAACGAGTTGAGTGTTGAGTCGAGTTACCTAATACATGACTTGAAAAACTCATGAGATACTTGATTTTTTATATATGAGTAGCTTTAAAAAATTAATTAGTTTTATAATATAATTCATAAAATATAATATAAAAGCAAAATTTAAAAAAAAAAGGAGAAAACTAATCATTTATTTATTTTATTAAAATCATAATTGAAAAAGACCAAATAACCAAAAAACTATTGATTGAAGTTGTCTCACATTAAAAAAGAGATAGGGGTTGTTTGTTTACCTCTTAATAGTTCCATTAAGAGGCAACCTCTGAATCGTTAAGAGATGAATCTTGTTTGGCAAAATAAAAGTCTGCTTCTTAATGGTTCTAAAACCCTCTGAATAATTTTGTATCCTGGATCTCCCTTAACCATTAAGAGCCCTAATTTCATTGTACATAATTATCAAACAATTATATTTCATTTTGCACTATATCATGAGAGCATCTTAATCATTCTGACCACTTAATCATTCTGCACTAAACCATTCAGCAATTGCCAAACAGAAACGAAGGATGAAGGTGTTATAAAGGAGAGAGAGTGAATGTAGTTTGTAACTTTGTCTTTTTTATGATGAAACTTGACGTGCATCATTTGAGTTTTATAAAATTTAAGGATTACTTTTAAGTTTTATAATTTATAAGGGAAGATCCTAAAATTTCATACGGGTGAGTTTGATTCGGGTTCGTGCTTGATTCGAGTTCAAGTTTGAGACTGATTCGAGCTTCACATGAATTCGAGTTCAAGTTTAAAAAATGGCAATCGATTACCTTTTAACTACTCGAGTTTTCAAATCAAATTCGAGCTTGAGAATTAACTATGTAGTTCGAATCGAATATCTCAATACTCGAGCTCGACTCACATCATCTATATCTTATCCTAGTACTCCAACAGTGTCTAGGAGCTTTCATCTCAAGACCCAATATCTATCTTAGGGGTTGTTTGTCAAATGTTTAACCAGATAAGCAGACCAAGTTATGTTATCTTACCGGATGTATGATAAGAACAAAAGATCTTACATGGTAAAAGCAAAGGCGACGACTCTTATTTCGGTTAATGTTTATCGGGTAAATTGTCACGTACGATATCGTTTTGGTGGAATAAAATCTTACCTTAACCAGTAAGTGATAATATTGAATTTTACCGATAAGCACTTAATCGAGTAATATATTTAGCAAACAATTCCCTACTCTTATGTGTGTATGTGTGTGTGTGTTTTTAAAGCAGTTTGTTAAAAGATATGATTAAGTCAACATAAAGCAAACTAAATTTTGTTAAATCCCAACAAAAATATTACTAAAATGTAAAGTAAAGTGAGGACATGAGCCAATTTGTGGAAGTTGGAAAGTGTAGAGGGCTGAATGCTTAATTGGGAAAGCATTGAACTTATTTGCAGTTTAGGTTGATATACATGACCATCGCAATGTTTACTGTTCAGTCACTTGGAATTTGGAAAGATGATTAAAAAACGCAAAATAAAGTAAATGGGTACTTGAAATTATTATATTACTTAATAAATATAAATCGGAATAAATGGGTACTATAAATCATTAAAAACTATATTATGTATTTGCTTACAATCACGTGACACCCCACCTCCTTCCATTTTTGCTACCCTCACATTTAATTAAATATATTCCTGCATACATTTATATTTTAATTCGAATATAACAAATCTTATACATGACTAATAATAAATAATTAAATAGAGTTACTTCTTTTACAAGCTTAATAATCGTAAAGATTAAAAATCACTTTTTATAATTATGGAGATACAATATTTATATAATATTATTTTAATATACATAAAATAATATTGAACATTTCACATATAAAATAATTCTGACATATATATTGTATTTTATATGTTTTATTTCATATATAAAACAACATATAAAAATTAGATAATAAATTTATACAATTTATTGAGTTTATAAATAATTAGGCATCTAATTAATTAAATGTGTAAGGTATGTTTATACTCGTTTTTTATTGTATGGTGTATTTCGTTCACGTACGTGGATATGTAGAAATATAGTTGCATCATTATATCATTAACTATAAAAATGAAGATATCAAGGAGAAAAAAATTCTCTCGTTGATCCGTCGTTAAAGGGGTCTTCCGTCGTTGATAATCCATCGGTCAAAAGCTCGTAGGTAATGCTATCAGCGAGGGAACGTTTCAGCGACGGATCAGCTAGGGAAACTTTCAGCGACGGATAGAGAGAGAAACTTTCAGCGACGGATCTGCGAGGGAAATTTTTAGCAATAGATTTGCGAGGGAAGCTTTCAGCGACGAATCAGCGAGGATCAAGGAGGGCCTTTTAGCGAAGAATTTTCTCTTGCTAATCCGTCGCTAATGTTTATTAATTTAAAAATAAATAATTTATGATTACATAATTCCTGTATTTATTTATACAAAACCTGAACATAAAATAACAAACCAAAACTGTAAAAAAAATATTAAAACTAACCAATCAAAAACTAGTAATTAATTAAATCTATAGTTATTAATTAAAAAATTAATTAGGGAACTGATTTAAGGCATTTTCCTCCCAAATCCCTCACAGATCTGTAAGGAGGTGTTTGGTTGATGGAATTTGGTGGAATTGGAAGGAATTGGAATGTCCAAATCTTTGACCAAATTCTAAATCCATGTTTGGTTCACATAAAAGATGTAAAGGAATCCTTCCAATTCCATCCAATTCCTTAATTCATTGATTTCACAATTCCATCGCATATACCACGGATTTCAAATTCCAATCCGACAAACTCCTTAGCCCTCATCCATTCATCGACGTTGTATCTCGATTTGCTTTGTTCTGCTATGCTCGATCTCGTTTAAAGCTAAGAATGACAACGGGCCAGGTTCAGGCCGGTTATTGGTATCCCCGTCCCAGAAACCGATAACTAAAACCGTTCTCATGACCGCCCTGATCCCGTCGGGGATCTTATCGGGTCCCGCGGTTTCCCCGATCCCCGTTGGGGAATTCGTGAAGGTAAAAATCATCTTTTTCCCGTTCACCGTTGGTTGTAACCGAACCCGAAACAGATCTAAAAATCCCCGTTAAAATCCCCAGATTTAATATATATTATATATATGTATATAAATTAAAATTAATATATATATATATATACACATATCAAGCCGGGCCGGGCCGATGATCACCGTCACCACCCCCGTCCCCGTTAAAATCCCCGAATTTGTCCCCGATCCCTGCCCCGTCCCCGATAAGATGTCCCCGAACCCAGCCCGAAAGTTTCGGTTTCAGTTTTTTTTTCCTGTAATTTTCTCATTGAATTCCATGAACGAAACAAAAAAATTCCAATTCGGTTAAGAATTCCATTCTAATTCCATCGAACCAAACGCAATCAAAAGATATGATCAAATTCCATCAAATTACATTACATTCCCTCAAAGTCAAATTCATTTGATGAATTCCAATTCCATTGAATTCCATTCTAAGGGATCAGCAAGAGAAATCGTTTTTGGCCAATTCTTACTGATCCATCGCTGATCAACGAAGGATAAACGAGGGAACTGGTTTTTGCCTTTCCCTAGCTGATCAGCGATAGATTTTCTCCGTTGCTGATTTTCGTCACTGATACCTTGTTTTTTAGAAGTGATCGATTTTCACAAAAATTATGTATTATTACGATAAAAAAAAACATAATCGTTTAAATAACTTATAATGTTAATAACTTAATATTAATCAATTTTAAAAATATATAAAAGAAAAAGAAGAAAGAAGAATTAGAGTGCTTCTTATTATTACATAAACACATAAGAATACACAACTATATATAACCACCCCAATTCATTACCACAAGAATTAGGGAAACTTGTTTCGCTCCTCAAATCCATATACTTATTACATAAAAACTCCCCCCAAAAGAACAAAACATGGCGGGCTGCTTCTATAAAAAGAGTTAAGCATGCCGCTGCCAAAACCTCAAATCCTAAGCCCTGAAGCACAAACGGCATTTTTATTTTCTTTTTTAGAATTGTAAAAGGCTTGAGAAGGTTTGACCGAAACCCCAGTTTGCAGGGACGATATTCGGGAAAGTTTTGGTGACACCATCGGTGGTTGTGACCATGAACGACAAAGGTTGGCCGTTGAGGTACGAATTTGATTGCCAGTTAGCTCCCCAATTTCTGGACATCGGCACCCAGTCACTTTTAGAGCCCTTGACCTTCACCGACTGAATCGCTCCGGCACCTCCAACGTTGGTTATCAGAACAAGCTCAAAGTAGTCTCGTCCGTTTATCGTGAATCTAACTCCACCGTGTTTCTTACATGGTACTCTGAAAACCAATCAAACGAAAAATAAATCAATCAGTGAAATCCCTGAAAAACATTTAGGGACCGTTTAAGACGTTTATAATGCATCTGCCGATGTGTGTGCAAGTGATCAAGAAAGATGGGGACCGGACCTTTGGAAGAGAACGGGGACGATTCCACCTTTGTAAATGCCGATTTTCTCCCAAGCAGGCTGAGCCATATCGAAATGCTGGAGGGGTGGATTGCACCACCCTCCGGCATTGCTAGGCTGATCGAAATTTGGTGGGCAAAAGTTTGTTGCGGTGATGGTCACAGACACACCTTTCTTGCACCATTTTGGGTCTGCCTTGTAATCACATATGATCTTGTAGCACTGGCCGCAAGAAGCACCTTCGTTAAAAAGAGCAGTACTCAATGCAGCAGTTCTTGTACCATACCCACTCGAGTACAAGTTACCATATCCACAAGCACCCCCTGCACAATACAAGTTACGATCTCTAAGACTCGCATTTGGTATGTAAACAAGACACAGACTAGTTTTCTGTCTAGTGCTTGGTACGCCTATCAAGACACAACATGAATGTCACTAAGTTTATCATAAAATGGGATCAGTCGGTTCAGAATTTTCTTTCAACAAGGTTTAACATGTCATTTTCATATACAAGAATGTCACTAAGCTTATCATAAGGTTATGTTGTTAATAAAGTTCCAAATAAAATGCCTAAAGCAGTAGTAAATGTCTAAAATATCCCTACAGCAAAATAAAATCTTTAGCATCAATAAACTATGAAGATAGTAAGCATACCCATTGTTCCTGAAGCATCACTGCCTCCATAAAAGGTTGCATGACCGTTTGTCCATGCTGAAGCCGTAAAAGCATGGACATAAACGAAAAGGTGGCAGATAGCAGGTAGCAAAAGGAAGAAAATGCTGGCCATTTTTGTGGTCTGCAGAAGATATGAAGCAAATGAGGAAGAGGAAGAAGAAGAAGAAGATGGGTTTAACAGATGAGAAGAACAACTACTTAAATAAGGACCAACCCAACAACGTCACATGTAAATCTGCAAGTAGAGAATGCAGAGAGGGTTTTTAATTATTATTTGATTTATATATATATATATATATATACCTCTGCACAAGGGTGAAGAAATTCTGAATCTGATTCAATCATTCCCACTTTCTATCTAACCATTTGTCTACATATCATTCACATGGCTTCCCCAGCAGACGAGCCGTGAATGGATCAAACCCACAACCCATGGAAATTACTTGAAAGCAATGTGTTTTATAATATGAAGAGCGACTAACTTATTATAACTGGGTTTTCTTAGTTAAAATATGTGTGTATGAAGAATTAATGCACAGGAATCACCTGCACAATGAACCTTTAATGTTGTGTTGTTGCTAAATGAAGAAAAATGCATTAAATGCATAGGTTAAGTTGCTTAAAAAGATAAAAAAGAAATGGAGTTTGACTGTCACATGGCTGTAGTTTGACCTTTTGTGGATCCAAATTCTAATAAAGTTAAAGGATGCACTGCACAGTGCACATTATATCAGATTGATGTGGTGAGGTGGGGTGCCCTTATTTGTGTGCAGGCTTTGTATATAATTAAAATAAAACAAATATTTGGATTTAAGATCCCTCAAATATGTCATCTTGTTGCAGGTTGACACGGAATTGCTTTTTGAAGATACGCCATTTTCAAAAACTGATGATTTAAACAAAATATTTGAGTGGAAATTGTGTTTTATTTTAATACAAACCTTTAACTCTTAAATCATTGTATTTGGCTTCAATGAGAAGAATCTTTTGAATCAAAATAATGTCATTAATGCTCACGATCATATTACATTATGGGAAAAAGTAACTTTAGCTTTAATTTCCTAAAAAGAAAAAAAAAACCATTTTTTTAATGATTTGGAAACTCCAAGAAGAAAATATATAACTAAAACAACCTTAAATATTTATTAACATATATTTGTTTCACAATATTATGTGTTATATGTATGTGTTGTAACTTTTTATTTGTTTCTTAAACATGTAAAAAATGTTCATATTGTGAAACAAACTCACTGTAAAATAAATATAAGTTAATGAAGACCCTAAATCCAAGTCATAGATGGAAAAAAAATCATATGAACGATGCACCGGTTCTCAAAATTTTATGGGTTCTTAAATGATTAGCCCCTAAATCTATATTTTTAACTATTTATCAAAACAACACAACGATTTGTATTGATAAATGAAGTTATGAATGGAGTTTATATTTCGTGATTTTTATAAGCAAGGTGCTTAATGCATATGAATTTTGAGATCGTAAATCATAGTTGTGCTTAAAGACTCTTCATGTAAAAAGAAATTACTCTAGAAAAGTATTTAGGAAGATAACTAGAAAAAACAAGTGATTAAATTTTGAAAATGGGTGTTCTCAGACTTCATCCAGACTATTCTCATGTCAAGTCGTAACTGTAGGTTTCGTCCACAGACCTGTTGTAAATCTCTCAGTAGCCACAAACACATACGTATATAACAAGATCCAAACCCGGATTGATTTATCATTCTCTTGTCTTTATCCACCACACTACCATCCTTTTGGTTAAGTGATTAAACCTTGCGATCATTGTATTTGCCTTTTTTTTCCACCATAAATCATCATTATTGTTAAATTAAAATGTAAAAAAAATCACACGAGAACAATGATTTACTAATATAATATAACCAAAAGTATTCATTCGTTCTTTTTATATTTTCACGAAAACAGTGATTATTTGTAACAAAAAGACAAATACAGTAATTTAAAAAAGTAAATAAACATAGAAAGCCTCCTTACAAAATTGTCGTGTAACATGGGGAGGGAATTATGTAGGCATATAATTCATCTTGTCTGCCCTACAATTTGGGTTAATGATTGATCTAAAGAGGACTTGCTAAGAATAAAAAATAATATAGAAGAGTGTCGGTTCATCTAATTAAATTTTACTTTTTAATATCTTTTCAAAGTTGTTTCAAACTTAATTACATATTTATATTTGTAATTGATAAGCTTATATTTAAACATGTTTTTATAATAAATCTAGTACATATTGTAATGTTTATATAGCTTATAGAACCCCTTTAATTTAGTTATTGATTGGTCTTTGATAGGTACAAAAAGGATGGATTTTAATACCAGCAGAGCATATATTTCGAAACTGTTACAAGGGCAGGCATAGTTTTCTGAAGGAWTATGAAGCTGAGCATATTTATGAAATAGGTTCTGGACAAGGCATACGAATTCAAATGGCGTTAAATGGAAGCATATTTTATCAAATGTTTTTAATAAAACCCCAAAAACAGCAGCCCAGCCCAAATCAGAAGGCGAGAGAAGCGAGAGAGGTAGTGCGGCTGCAAGAGCGGGAGATCATGGGCAAGAACGAGAGACGTGGGCAAGAGATGGAGGTGCGATTGAGGAGGTCGTGGGTTAAAAGAGGGGCTGTTCGAGAGAAGA
>NC_037540.1:7601440-7625088 GCF_001531365.2 Cynara cardunculus var. scolymus
CGGTATTAAGCCGAGCTTATGAGCTTAATGTTTTGGGTCGTGTTTTCTTAGTTCGTTAAAGCTAATTACACCGGGGATTGTGAGAGCTTGTTCATTGTGCCYTTTGTAGTTAAGATTTAGTTAAAGAGCTTATTTTAGCTAATGTCTAATTAAGTGAAAACATAGGTTGTTAGAKCTTATTRACAACTATAATCGGCTTAATCTTGTCCTATTCCTTTATAAATTGYGAAATCAATGATAAGTGTTCAACATCATTATTGAGGGTGGTCTAATGTTGGGTTTTTAATTTCTTGCATTTTTATAAGTTTTTCATTTTCATGCCTAGCTTAATTAATCAAATCCAACCCCCCCCCCCCTTTTCGTATTTATTTTATTTGTTCGTTCTTGTACTTGAATTTGGTGGCTATAACAAGTTAAAACTGAGTCTCTGTGGATACGACCCGACTTACCGCTATTACAATTTTGGTTGTAAATTAGCTTGTAGTTGGAACTTATTATTTGGTGGACTCGGCATCCGTCAGTAATCATTTTTTTTTCATTTTTTTTAAATCAACTTAACTAACATAATTCATCAGTAACAATTCAAATAACTAACGTTATCCTTGTCATCTTATCCTTCTTTTATCTCATACAAACCAAATATGTTGGTTAATTTGATTCAATCCGAATAAAATTAATATATTCTCATATTTATAGTATAAGTTGCAATATCTATGACATGAGATAAACAATTTTTTTTATTAACTTGGATATTCAATCCGCTATGCGAGCCGATTAATCTTAGTATGACCACCTATTTTGCAGGTAGCATAGAGTCACCGCATTTGAATCTCCGTAGCCACAAGAAGATTTTTGTTTCTCCTTGGATTTGAACCTGGAATCTCCTGATATTTTTGACGTTTGAAACCAAGCTCAAAACAATCAAACACCACTTTATGGTTGGGTTAAACAATTATTAGCATGTGATGAATTTCCCTCTAAGAATAGCGCTCTGGCCATGTGTTCATTACCACTTCAATTAAGACCTCAACAAAGCTTTCTTTAAGTCAAAGCATCTTAAATTAAAAAATATATATGAAATTATAAATGCCTATTGTTGTCTCTAATACCTTTGGCGCAATTAGTTTACAAGCTTAATATATATATATATATATATATATATATATATATGTATATATATATATATATGTATATGATATTGACATAAGTACCAAATGAAGTTGAACAAGTACCAAATGAAGTTGAACAAAGTACCTAATCATCATTCGATTATGACCTTTTGCAATAGATATAATCCCAAAGAGGTATGAATGCAACAATTGCAAGGTTGCTTTCCTGCAATTAAAAAATGTTGGAGGTTACAACTCCACATGCTGCTTCCGTACAATATGTAATCATGGCTGATCCGGTGAACACAAATAAGGTTATCTAAATCTAAAGTTAAGTGGCTATCAAAATTAATACAACTTGAAAAGCAAATTCCACAAAATTGTGATTATTAGGATCCACAATTACAAACAACTACGATTGTAGGAAACAAAATTGTGAAGTCAAATCTTTTATTAATGTTGTTCAACAATAAGACTCGAATTAAACGTCATGCAAACCGTCCTCGGCGACAATGCTCGAAAAAGATTGCCGATTTCCGATTCATAAAACAAGGTCACCACAATCAAAATTAGCCATCTTAAGGAAAGCATTAGCAGTGTAGCTAGAAAACCATACTTTTCTCAAGAAACTCATCATTTTCCCCTTGCTCTCTTGTATAAACCCCACACAATAAGCAACACTAATGAGCCTAAAGCTTCTCCATCTCCTATCCTTTCTATATTTCTCCAAACCCTTTTCGATTCTCTCAAATTCATCATCTTCTTCGTTCGATTTCTTCAAAAACGCCTCCCCGAGGCACCTTCCAAGCACCACGGAATCTTCTAGAGACGAACATCCGCCTTGACCTATGTCGGGAGTCATGGGATGAAGAGCATCCCCCGCTACGCAAACATTGTTCTTTACTATGTTGCCAAATAAAACATTCCATGGCAATCTGAACTTTAACTGTGCACAAGAGAGTTTATCTAGCGGTGTTCTTTCCACTACATTTTGTGCTTCTTCAGGCATCTTGTCGATTTGACTCAAGACGAATTGTTTCATTTTGATCGGGTTCTCTGGCCAATCTTCTTCGTCTATAAGATCACAACAAAATCCCTTTAGTAAATCAGTATTTATAAATCAAACCAATTTAGTATATCTCACACATACGTAGTAGTAGGTATGTGCATTACAACAAAATCAACTTTATAGAACGTCAAATATGTCTAGATGTCATAATAAACTGCTCTATATGACTTATAGGAACAAACAATTGTTCACATGTAAAAGTGTTACAATTAGGGATGAGCAGCGGAACCGGGTACCCACTTGCGGAACCAGAACTGCCTTGGAACCGCCGGTTTCGGAACCGGAACCGATATGAGTGGTTCCGGTTCCTAAAATACGGAACCGATGGTGAATGGTTCCGGTTCTCAATTTTTCGGAACCGTTACCCACCGGGTACCCACCATAACTGGTTCCGGGACCAGGTACCCAGAACCGGCGGGTACCCGGTATTTTTCAATTAAAAAAATAATTAATTTTCTTTTAATACTAAATTTAAATTAGGTCAAGAACTCTAGATTAGACTTTTGGTCCCGCCTCTACGCCTCATACTCTTGGGCCTGAGGCCTCTCACCGTGAGAATTTAAAACGAGATTCAAAATCATCGCAGTCACAAGATAAAATGATTCGTATTTTTTTAAATTGTGTGTTTAATTGGATACGTAGTATATAATCGTTAAACATTGAATATTCACAATTATAGCATGTAATCGTTAAACTTTCAACATTTCCTATTAGTCTATTATGATTTGTAATTGTTAAACAATATTTGTAACCATTATTTTGTATACTTTGTATTTTTGTTTATTTATTTAGTGTTTTGGCAATGTTTTATTCTTTATTTCTAAATAACAAAATTTTAATATTTTATAAAGCGGGTACCCGGAACTGGAACCGGTTCCAAAAATTCAAAAACCGCTCTAACCGGTTCCAATATCTCAAGAACCGCCGATTCCGCTTCCGGTTCCTGTCAAATAAGATGGATACCCGCCTATGCTCACCCCTAGTTACAATAAGTTGATCAAACGCTTTTGAACATCCTAACAAGTTTTTTAGACACTTTGGAAATTCAATATCATATTAGTCTTTTTACATTAAGTTGTCTGAATAGGTGTTTTATAAAAACAAGCTAAGTATCTTGTAAAAAGATGTGTTTATAAAACTAATAAGAACATTTTATTCCAAAACTGGTCTATATATAAAACTTGTTAGTACACCCAAAAACATTCGTATCAGTTTATCGTAACATTTTTTTGTAAAATTTTCAATTATTTCTTCCTATAAAGCTTAAATTCTATAAAACAGTCTGTTCGAATTGAACATTAGATTTGTTGCAGATACGCATCACAAGAGAAAGGCTTACAAGATGGAACTTGAGACGGGGTGAACGTGCAAAACCAGTATACGGTCTTTTCATCGATTGGAAGAAATCCAAAGCGTACGCCGCCTCCAAATTTAACATGGAACATAGGATCGAATCCGGTGCCATTCGGGAACTCCACCAAACCACGTATAGCCGATCTTCCAACGCTAACTGGTGTCCCTAGACCCAACCATTTCGCGACCACCGAGTTAACTCCATCACACCCAATCAGCACCTACATTCATACAACTTATATCAAAGATGTACCGACTCGTGGTTCCGAACTAGCTACGACGGTTCGAACCAACTACCTTGGTTTTAAGAATGGACCCATCGGCTAGGTGCACCAATTTGAACCGGCCGAGCTCATCGATGGTTGCAACCTTGGAAGAATATCTAATGGTGCCTGGTGGCAACTCGTTCACCAGTGTCTCTAGTAAATCCTTTCTCCTAACGCATCGGCTTTCATAACCCTCACTACAATAATATTTTCGATTACAATCAAAACCCGAAACTTTTGAGGACTAAAATGTGAAAAAGACAAATTTAATGGGTTAAAAATGTAACTCACAATTTTCCATCTTTGTCAAGTGCTGTTTCTGAAGTAAAAAGACCCGTATCAGGAGACGCGATCTTCAACCTGCAAACCACAATATTGACTTCAAAACCCTGAAGTTGAAAGTACCAAAACAACCCTACTAGGTGTTGTCTTAATGACAGCTTTACCCTTTCATTTGAGTGGACCTTTGTCTGAGAGAGTTCCCAATTCCGACGGCATCCATCGCCCTCCAACCATTTGTCCATAATGTAAGGGCAAATCCGGTAATTCGCAATCTCTCTGACGACTCCAGTACCAAGCTCCTCAAACCCAACCTTCACAAGAGGTTAAGAGGGAAAAACATAGTTATATATATATATATATATATATATATATATATATGTTTTCTATAATTATATTAAAAAATGACATTAAAAGGGAAGAAAAATCAAATATTGCGTTATAAAACTCGCACGTTAGACTATGACGTGCCATAGACAAAAATGATCTTGAACCACGACGGCTGTTACGACAAGCTTTTGAAAACACGGGTTGTAACTCAATCCATCATTGTAGAGGGCAAAAGTTCCATTTAATAGAGTGCATTAGTGAAAGAAAGAAAGAAAGAAAAGCCATATGGTTAATTGGTTAAGGTACCTGTGAAGGGATAAAGCTGTGGTGAGACCAGCTAAGCCAGCACCTACTATAACTATATCTACACCTTCATAATTACGCTCCATCTTCAATTGATTGGTTTAATTTCTGAGCTTAGGTTTGTAGAGATAAAGTGATGGGGTCTCACCATATATATATATAATATGTAAAAGAAGACGTGAGTCGATAAAACACTTACTTTCGCAACTTGTATTATGACGCAGGCCATGAGATATGAAATATCAAATATGGGTAGGGCTATTTACATCCACCACAATCTATATCATTTTAATTAGAAGTATAATTCTACAATATATTTTGATATATCTCAATTCTAATGTTTCGTTTTATATAAAATACGATTTTGTATGGTTTTGAAAAAAGAAAACGATAATTTTTTGATATTTGAATAAAAGATAAATTTGAAGACCCATAAAAGTTTCTATTGATATTAGATTTAATGACTGAATTAATTTATTTTAGAAGAACTTTCTAGTTCACTACAAAAAGGACGGTCATTGTCAATCTCAAAAATATGATTTTCAATATCAAAATATATAGAATAACTGTCCCCATTACTATCTTTAACTAAAAAAGTTATTATTTCATTAGACCGATGACCTTAGTTAATCCTATAATTCATATTAGCATCAAGTACCCTTTTTTGCGTAATTTTTTATCCTTGCTCTCTAATAATATAATGTTTTTTATAAAGATAATTTTGGTTCAATTTTTTTCTTATAATTTAATTTGAGTTTAATAATGAATTAGTTTATTTTAGGTTTGATGATATAATTTTTTTTTACAAAGATAATAATTAAGTATTTTATTAGAATTGAATAATTATTCTAATTATATTTGCATTTTTTATATTTAAAATAAAAGGTTTAGCTTATATTCATCTGCAATTAGTTATATGTTTTCAACCATGAAACTTTAATAAATTGTATTTATGTACAATTTACTTGTAATATTGAATTTTAATTAAATGATTTTTAATTTTTTTTGTCAAATGCTTTATAATATAGTATAGATAATTGTAATAATTTATATAAAGGAAGAATCATGCTAGAAATTGATCTATTTGTGAAAAGTTACAAGATTATACATGATTACATATCATATGAATACATAATTATATATGATATAACACGTCAAATAACGGTTGTGGACGATTTGGTGAATGTAACCAAAGGTCGTGGAAAAGTCGCTAGCTATATATATGCCGGTTGTTTATGCCAAAAAGATATTTCACCAAAACAACAATCATCACAACATGTGTTCATATCACATGTAATCATGTATGATTTTGGATTTCTCGCCTTCTCTCTTGAAGATGATCGTTATAGAGTAAATTATATATTTGTTCTCTATATTTGTCACTTACAATCAAGATTCATTAAATTTAAAATAATTACATTCTTCTTCATTGTGATCGTCTTTTTTTACATTTTCCTTTTTCACAGTGACCAACTCCAGTTTAAAAAAAAGTTCGTTAACTTAATGATATTTTGGTCATTTATTCTCCTTTTGTTTTATTAGAATTTTTTCTATTCTCTTGTTAATACACCCACACCTGTCGCCTGGAGAAAACCCTAACCCTTTCGGTCTTCTTCTTCCACGAAAGAAATCTAAATCTAAACAAAAACAAACCCAAAATAAAAAAAAAATCATATACTACTAGTTTGCTTGCTTGGATTTAAAATTATGAACGAATTTCTTTGAAATTCAAAAAAAGAATTTTTTTTTAAATATTTAAGGATAACAAAGATAATAATTTTTTTTTATTAACCTGGATATCCAACCCGCTATGCGAGCCGACTAATCCCAGGACGACCACTTGCTTTGCAGATAGCCCGGAGTCACCGCATTTGAACTTCCGTGGCCACAAAGGGATTTTTATTCCTCCTTGGATTTGAACTTGAGACCTCCTGGTACTTTTGACATTTTGAGTCAAGTTCAAACCAATTAGACACCACCCTTGTGGTTAAAGATAATCATTTTTTATTAGGGTTGAAAAAGAAAATGGTCAATTCAATCAACCTAATCCAAGAAAACTCAAATTGAGGCAACATGACATAGTTGACAAAAAATTAGGGCAAACCGTATCTATTAGATTGGAACATCATATGGTTAGGGTAATTTGAACTCAACCTAACCCGATGAACCCAATACCTTTCAATACTATGGATTTAATATGAATTTTAAGTCATTGATTAATATATGTAGTTATGTACATTAGACCAACTCGTAATTATTACAACTTCAAATGTAATTTTACTTTCTTATTTGCATGAATTTTTTAACTTATTTTGCGCTTGTTAGCCTTTCTTGTATGGTGTCATTTTGATTTTACTACGTTTTAACAAAACGTTTAACTAGATTGTAAAATAATGTACCAAAGTTTCAACCTGATCAACCCGAACACTGTATTGTTCATCCGTTGTATCGTCGAAAAACCTAGGGTCCGTGAAAGTGTCATCGTATCTATTTTGAAATTACAATGAAAACAAGTTTTATTTGGTAGAGTTGGTTTGCAAGGCTATTCTTCCAACCTAGACCCGAGTTCAAATTCTGTTAGTGTCATTTTTGTATAGAAAACATTTCCATATATTTGTTTCTTAGAGTCAATTGATACCGCATTTTGTTTACAGCTTCGTCCTTACGACCAACCCAACCCGCATGGGTTAGGTTGGGTTGTAGTACTAGGGGTGAACGCGGGTTGGGTTGGGCGGTTTACAACAACTTTACAACCCAACCCAATTATGGCAGTTTGGAAAATCTTAACCCAACCCAACTAATTCAAAAGTATAACCCAACCCAACCCAACCCTTGCGGGTTGAAGCGGGTTGGGTTGGGTTGGGTTGGCGGGTTAGTAGTTACATAATTTGATGAATGAAATAATTCATAAATCTTAAGTTTATAGATCATACTATAAATCATCATATCTAAAAATGTTGCAATAGGTTTATAGGACGTTTTTTGACGTTTCAACAAGTGTTTTAGAATGATCTTTAAATAAAATGTCGTATTAGTTATTTTTATAGAAACATTTTGAGAAGTGTCTCGTAAACTCATATATTTATAGGACACCTATGCTCATATGACATTTTTTCAAGTCGTGTTATATAAATTAACTAATACGACACTTTATTTTAAAAGCATCATAGAATTTGTTAAGACGTCCAAAACCATCCTATAAACATATTAGAACTCTTTTAGATAATATATTTTTCTAATGTAACTCTTTAAAAGCGTCATAAATTGATGGATTCGTCCATCAAATATATATCAATATCATTCATATTTTCCAACATATCAATTTGTAGTTGCTGCAAAAAAAATCAATAATTTTCCTTATTAATTAGATTATTTGTCATCATTCTTTGATCGTGAATCTCTTTTGCTAACCTATACGTTTAGTTAAAATGAAACAAAATATAATATCAATAAAAATTATATAAAATTTATGCATTATTAATATATATATATATATATATATATATATATATATATATAATTTTATAAAAATTATATATTAGCGGCGGGTTGACGGGAGTTCAACCCAATTTCAACCCTCCTAATTGGCGGGTTAGCGGTTTGGAGGGTGGACGGTTTGGCGGGTTGGGTTTAATGGGTTGTTAGCGGGTTGGGTTGGGCGGGTTTCGCGGATTGACTGTTTTTTGTTCACCCCTATGTAGTACTACTTTGAGATATGAAGTTGAGGTTTTGCTTAGAGTCGCCAATTGTGACCGTGACCATGGCCATCCCCCATTCTTTTATGATTCAGATCAAGCCTCCAATTGTTGACCACGGCCCTTTTTTTGTTTTCTAGTTTTATTCAAAAAATATAGTTTTTACAAGATATTAATTTAAATCTTTTTATGTTCATACGTAATTTTATGTGTTATTGTTAAAAATTTAGTTATTATAGTTAAAAATAATATGCGAAACTTCAATAAAATATTTAAAGAACGTTCATATACCAAAGAAGTATGTTTTAACACTAGAAGAATATACACGCAATGCAGCGAGATACATCTTGATTTTAATGTTTCATTTTATATATCAATGTTATAATGCGATTTTATGTGTTTTTAAAATATTTTTATTTTTAAATGAAATATAAATTTGAATATATCATAAAAACTTTAAAAAAATCGATATTAGAATCAAATTAAGTATTTAAAAGTTTTTTTTTGTGTAATTTCTTTAATTCAAATTTTTATTATAATTTAATTGAATTTTAAAAACAAACTAATTTATTTTTGGATTAATAAAATATTTTTTTAAGATAATAATTAAGTATGTTGTTGACCCTCAATGATTATCTTAATTATATTTTAGATTTTTTATATTTAAAATGATGTTTATCATGTATTTGATTATGTTTATCTGCAGTTAGTTATACGAATTCAAACATGAAGCTTTAATAAGTTGTACTTACATACAATCAACTTGTAATCTTGAATTTTAAGTAATATGCATCAATAAACAATACTTCCTATATAAAAAATTGTTTTCAAGAGTTTTTGCCAAATGCTTTATAATATAGTATAAATAATTTTGTTATAAAGATAATAACTAAGTATTATGTAAGTTATCAATGATTATCCTAATTATATTTTAGATTTTTTATATTTAAAATCAGATATTTATCCAATATTTGATTATGTTTATCTGCAGTTAGTTAGACGAATTCATGTATGGAGCTTTAATAAGTTGTATTTATGTACAATTTACTTGTAATCTTAAATTTTAAGTAATATGCATCAATAAACAGTACTTCGTGCATAAAAAATCGTTTTTAAATTTTTTTGTCAAATGCTTTATAATATAGTATAGATTACAATTTACAAATGGTTATAACGCAGTGGTTAAACCTCGGATTGATGTAGTGGAAAATCCTATCTACCACATGTTTGAAATTTAGGACACTACCAAATCCCTTATAGCCATGAAGGTTCACCTGTGATTACGTTAAGTCATTCGTGGCCACCCGAGCGACTAATCGGTGCGTGTAATATGACCCAGAAACCCACGATTATAAAATTATAAATATGTATTCAGAATCTAGAATAGCCAAAAACAATTTTGTTAATACCACATTGATAGACAGGTAAACAGATATTAATATGCATAAACCGATAAAATGGAAACTAGGCAGTAGACAATTAAGATCAACTCAGATAGTAGGAATGATGGTAACAGAAATATGCACAAATGAATATTATATTCAATCATAATCGAAGGTGTCTTAAAAAATTTGTTTCGACCCTTGTGGTAAAAGCATAAATTCCAAATAAGCTACTAGTATTCATACATATAACTTGTTAACACAATCAAACACATATCATGAACACGCAATTTTCTTTGAAAACGTATTTTAGTATCTATCTTGGTTTTTACAATAACACATGAAACTAATCTCTCAAATCTCATTTAAGACCCAGTTTGCTAGTTTTTTTCTTGCGTAACAATGACTATTTACTTCTCTAGAAGTCATATATAGACTTAGGGGTCATTTGTTTACCTTTTAATCTATTAAATCTCATTTAAGAGGTAAATGTTTAATTCTTTCAGACATTTTCTTGTTTGGATGGTTTTTTTTTAAAAGGATTTGAATGGTTCCACTAAATTTGAATCGCTCTTTCACCTATATGCTTACCATATGATTCAGATATGCAATTTTTCCATGTTTTCCCTCCCAATCGTCCCTAAACTCTCTTTCCTCTCGATCTCTATTCTCCTCTATACTCTCTCTTTTCAATCGACTGTTGGAAGCACACATCCCTAGGGTCTCTTTATGGTTGAATGTTTTTGATAGCTTCTATTTTGATCATTGATAATAAAATGCTTTTGATAGCTTCTACTTTTGATCATTGATGATAAAATGCTTTTGATAGCTTCTATTTTTGGTACCAAAGTTTATTGATAATTGGTGATAAAATGCTTTTGATAGGGAATTATACGAGATTTGATAAATGTAGTAATTGGTAGGATTTCAATCTTGATTTGCTATATCATTTGTAAGGGATGACATTGAGAAAGGCGAGGAAGAAGAAATTGATGCAACGTCTTGATGTCCTCGAGATGATGAATACATGGCTAATTTGCATAATGGGATTGCAAATCAATTGGTGTTAAATGCTTTGAATTAGATATTGTATACAAAATATTGTGTTTGAACTTGCATTTCATATTTGGTTTCTTTTATACCAAAACTTATGATATCATTTATTGGCTTGGACCGTTAATTATTTACTATTATTCATTTATAAATTTCCTTCAAAGCTTTTGTCAAACGTTAGCTAAACACAAGACTGAGTAAAATGGTAATTTTAGGTCATTGATACTATTAATTAAGTACAATTTCCAAACAATCATTTTCAATTCGACACTAAATCATAGTCTTTTAGTCATTCTGATGATCACTTAATCATTCTGCACTAACTAATCCAATATCTACCAAACAGCCCCTTAGTAATAATCCGTTATTGTATCAGACCTATAGCTCAATTAGCAAACGGACAAGACAACTTTGCCAAATAAAAGACAAGTGCTGGTTTTAAATGCTAATGCATATACTATTATTTTTACTGATAAAGCCTCCACGTGCAACTCACGTGAATGCAACATAAAGGCCGTTTACTGAACACTTACTTACCTTGGTAAGCATGTACTGGTTCAATACAGGTTGAACATGACAAGGACCAAAAATCTTACCCAGTAAGAACGAAAGCAAGGATCGAGAGCATTACCTGTAAATGAGGAAAATGACTCGTCATAAAAGCACTTACCAGGTTATAACCGCTTACCATCAAATCGATTTTGACAGCAAGGAACTTTACCACATAAGATAAGTGGGAGTGATGGCTCTTGCTAGTAAGCACTTGATAAACGGTCCCTTACTAATTTTGCATTTTCTTTTTGTTTATAAGTTAATAGTAAGTACAAGTATTTGAAACTTTTTAAAAGACTAAATTACCTTTGAGTCTGAGTTGGGATGGAGACGGTTTTTGATGAAGATGGGGGGTTTTGTTGCTGGCAGGAGAATAGATTACATTTTAAGAACTTGTACACTAATTTTTAATAAAAATAAGACCAAAAAAGACCCACCTGACTTGGCACATAATAGCATTTAACATCAACAAAACGCACGTTAGGGACAAGGACAAAAAAAAGTAACAGAAGGCAAACCACAGTAACAGTCCTTATAATTGAGATAGTATATAGAATATATACTACTTATATTCGGCAAAGCAGACTTGCACACACTTGCGATAACTTATGTTAGCAAAACCAGTTACTCACAGTTAACGTGGACCCATTAAGGCTCCAGAAGGCAAGGACAGACCGGTTAAGGGCCAAACTGGATTTGACCATATAGAGCATGTACCATTAGATTAGACCATAGATACAAGATGACTCCAACATTAGGAAATAAAAAGTCAGGTCACCTAAACTCTTCTATTGGAGTTAGACTTCTGAAATGAACAACTAAAAAAAGAATTGACACAACAGGAAGCAGAAAAAACAACTACCAATAACAAAAAACAGCACGTCATGAATGCTCTCACTGAATCAACTTCAGTGAATCAAACACATGACCTACAATTTCTACAAACGAAAAAAAAATACAACAAAAAAATAGAAAAAATAAAATAAACATGAAAAGCTCAACATCACTACTAAAACTCAGTCTACACTTTGGTACAAACTCATGTCCCTACATCAATTATCCAAAACCAAAAAATTGAAACAAAAACATAGAAATAGAGCAGGCATCCAAACATTCATGGAAAACATATGGTCAAACCTGCTTTCAATCACCACCACCGGTTGCTGCAGCCTGCATTGGCCTGTTTGATCTGAACCCGCGACCTCTTCCACGACTTCCCCTCCCACGACCACGCCCTGCAACCACAAATAAATCAATTTCAATTCACATTTAAATTTTTTGAAATTTCCAACCATTTACTATTTTTGAATTTCTGGATAGAAGAAAACAAGCATGTGAATGTAGAACCCATGTACTTCATGTGGAGAAAAATAGACAATCATCGACAAAAGTAGAGAACGAAGAAATCGTAAACGGTATAAAAAACCAAAATCATTTACATAATAAAGTAACTAGCTTCAGCCAGAGCGCTACCATGGCATGAACATAAAGTAATCACACAGATCAAATTAAGAGATAATAGTAGTTGTATAACAATGCATAAAATCATAAATATATGGGGTATTACCTGCTGCCAAGCTTCTTGTCGTATGACAAATGCTTAAAGTGGCATAAACGAAAAAACATAGTGGGTTAACCATAATGTCCCTCGTTTATCATCAAAACACATTATCATTTCCAAAAATCACTATATGCAAGGTTTTCAAAGCTGAAAATTACTTTTTTAAAATCAAAACATGTACGAAATTCCAGTGCTAAACATGATGTATATTATTAACTTGTATATTATATTTTCACCTTCATTACCCACCAGGAATGCCCCAACATTCCAACACCGACCCGTAATGAAATTAAAAATTCATACCCATTACCACCACTTGCTCATTATTCGAAATTCAGCACCATGACCTCTCAAGCTCTATCACCAACACATATTTATGCAGCAACCATAATGTTGGTTTGTGGTTTTAAGCAAATGCTTGGCCAGAGTTGTTTGAGGACAAATACAATGATAGATTTCTCAAAATTGTAGAACAATGTCAGAAATTACCATATTCGTCTACATTGGTTAATCTAAAGCTTATGTTTTTAAATAAAATCAGAAAAACCCAAGCAGGAAACAGAAAAAATTAGGCAAATAAGACCTGTATAATTAAACTTCAAGATCAAGAGTTTCCACTTTTATCTGATCAGTAAATAATATACAGACTTCAGCCATTTTCAGCAACCACCACAGCAGCAGTGGAGGTAGTTGGTTTCCAGCATCAGATACCTCCACTTGAAGCTTAAAATAGTTTTGAGTGGTCATAAAAATGCACCAACTAAATCAGATCTCAAATTAATTTCGGTTCAAGCAAAAAATCAAATGAGACTTGGTTTGAATAGCAGCACAACTGACATGGGGTGATGCCAGGTTCAAGAAGGCGTTCACTAACCTGACAGATAAGAATAACTAAAAAAGAAGTCAAAAGAGATTTAAATTAGATGCATATTTTGTAATGCTTTCTTTTAAGGTGAAATAAATTTATACGATTAGAAATTAGATCCCTCAAGAAACCAGAGAGTTCAGCCATAGTTTGTGATTCAAGTCATTTTGGCTGAATTTAGTATAGACAGGCCCAACAACAACAAAGCTTAAATTTGTGCTTTTTAGTTCTCATGAACGCTTGAAAAATTCTAATATAGCACAACAGCTTCGACAGGTACCCCTATATATATATTCCTGAAAAGTGACAAAAAGTTCAAATATTTCTTGCAACAGGTTCATGTTTGTAGGGACTGCCAAGAATATTTGCAAAAAGAAATGCACAATTGTCCAATAACAGTCGTCTTCTCATGCATTTGGGTGGATCCCATATGAGGCGTGACAAATATGTGTAAATATGCATACATACAAATATATACACACACATATATAAGGAAACATACACATATAGAACCGACCCAAACACGAGATGGTGCACAAGATGCAGTACTAAGTACCATTATTCAAAAATAAAAATAAAATCCTAAACATTTAAAGACACTATAAGTAAAGAATATTCGATCACAACAGATCTCTGGTATACAATTACCATAAGCACGCAAAACATTTTGTCTAAATTTTATTTTTTTGGTCGACTACTTCATACCCCGGAGAAAAAAAAGGTCAAATACAAAGAACGCCATAAAGTTTAGCTCACAACAATTGTATTTATGTCCAGGTTCTTAATTGTCATTTCCATATAGAACCACCTTTATATTTTGAATGTTATCTTATGTGAGACTTAGACAAACAGAGTAGAAATAAATAAAGGTTGGGTAATCGTAGTTGCTGGAAGAAATTTAATATAGGTTTTCATTTTAATATTTATTTGCATCGGCAAACTTTATTAGTTATGCAAATGTATGTTGATTAAAAATTAAGAAACTATAGTCAAATAAGAAAGCAAACTATATATCTAGTTTGAGAATCTCATTATAGTTGAAGAGGTTGTACCTCTCCCTTGCATGGGAAATTCTTGATTGTAACCTCCTGCATCTTGTTGAGAATCCATATATGGGTCATTATTGTAACCACCCCTTCCACGGCCACGAAAACCACGTCCCCTTCCCCTCGGAGATTCTTGATTGTACCCCCCAGTATCCTGCTGAGTATCCATATAAGGGCCATTATTGTAACCCCCCCTTCCACGACCACGGAAACTGCGACCCCTGCCACGAGGGGATTCTTGATTATATCCTCCTGCATCCTGCTGAGTATCCATGAAAGGGGCATTTCCATAGCTACCCCTTCCACGACCACGAAAATTGCGGCCTCTTCCTCGTCCCCTCCCCCTGGGATAACCACTTGGACCATCCCAACCCCCATCATCATACTCATCTGGCGCATAACCATTTCCTGCAATTATAACAAACATCCAAATCAGATAAAGGGTATATTTAGGAACCTTATGATAACTCAGTACCTCATAAGCATATAACTACTGATGCACCATCAACCAATAAATATATTTCCTGATAAATGAATGTAAAACTGAACTTCGGTAGTAAAGTTATACCGGGTACAGCTCTAGACCTTCCCCTTCCCCTCCCACCACGACCCCTTCCCCTTGCAGTTGGTGATCCCTCTGCAAACGCAAGTAAATAACCATAAAACTACCATACATCCATAGATAAACTACAGATAAGCAAAATATGTAGAATATTATACCTCCATCATATTCAAATTCATTCAACACCTTCACCTGGTCAGCAGGCAATGGTGGTTGATACCTGACAACAGATTAACTGAGGTGAATCTAGAGCAAAAAATACAAAATATCATATTGCAGCTCTGATGATAAAGAACATGTTTTTGAAGTACTACAATGTTGATTTTATCATAATCATCAAGAATCAGTGTTTGGTTTTACATGCAGTCACTTACTTGACAAACAATACACAGGAGAACAGTGAAGAAAAACAATGAGAGACATTCTGGGCTTCCTAGCAAGTATGTGCACACAGACAAAAGACCATCATACTTGGATTTTCATTCCAAGAAAAAGAAAAAAAAACTACACTTTTACAGTGAGCAGTTATAGGAAGGAAATAAAAATCCAAGTACTAGTTCAATTTTTTCAACTACAATCCCTTGATTTGTCAAAAGTAGCTCATGCTTCCAACCTAAGGAATTCTTTGGTGTTTTTTGCAAGACCAGAGAGTAGTTAACACAACAAAAAACCAACAAAAACTTGATCACTCCAAAAAAACGATTTAGCGAAGTCAAGAAAACCAATATGTCACAATGCAAGTACAAACAGAACCAAAGTAATTAGATTAAACAAATAACGAAACCCAAGAAGGTTTAGTTTCAGTACCAAGTACAGCTGTGACCATCAGACCAGAATTGTTTCCAATCAATCAATTGTGGAACATTGTATCAGAGTGAAATGAAATTAAGAGTAAATCAACTCACCCAATAGATGATGTATTCAACTCCTTCTTGGAGAGAGTTATGGTGATCATTGAAACATGCCTTGTGGTCTCAAGACTGCAACAAGAACATGAAGCTTACATAAATAAACTGCTCCAATGCACAATATCAAATACAAAATATGTTCTTTTGTTCTAATCTGATCTTACGGAAGTAATCCTTCCTCCAAGGGTTCCCAAGTGTCAGTTATGTCTGTGGATCCAATGGATGTATTTTGATGAAGACCAACAATTCGTCTCTACAAAACAACATTGCACAGTAGATCATAACTTGAAGTAAGATTATAGTGATAAATAGTAGAGGACGAAAACAAATAATTGAATGAATAGGAGGGCAAACCTTTATCAATTCCACAATTGTAACAGTCTTGTTGATGGCTCTACCCATTGCTTTAAACACAATTTCTGAAGAGCCTTTTTCCTAGGAAGCAAATAAGCATGCAAATAGTGAAATCAGACATTTGTACGGAACAGCTTACTAACAAATAATTAGTCAAATTAGAACTGCCAAATTCAATGGAAAAATAAATATCAATCTTTGTCAAATGAGAATGATAATTCATCAGTTAACAATTAACTTGATCAATTTAAGATAGGATTAGCTTCACACAATCAAGTATAAAAGATTTTTAATCAAACTCAAAAGTTAAATATACTTTTCATGGACATTCAACGTAGAGTAATTGATAATTTAGATGACACATTACTTTTACAAGCATAAAATACATAAGGTTTATTGTGAATTATTGACACCCTATAGCACAATAATTTGATAATAGCAGAAGGAAAAAAACAATAACCTCATGTTAACGAACCATGTATCAGATAATACAGTTTAACAGGTAAAAGTTAAGTTCAAAAGGATATAAAATAGACTGATATTTACTAAAAGCTACAACCCACTATGTTCCATTCTTCAGAGAAATGTGTGAAAGCTTCGTTAAAGATTATGAGAACGCCATGCATAATTCTATGCAACTAATACAAGTCAATCATGTTTCTATCAGCATCACAAATGCCCATAAATGGGTTGCATTCTCGTAGGACATTGAATCCAACCTAACAAGTACAACCAGCACAAACTTATATAACTTAGAAAAGATAAAGATACTAATAAGCTGCCAAATGCTGCTAAGCTAACACTCAAAATCTTCATACGACAACCATTGTTACTAATTAGGAGAAAAGAAATCACCTGAAGCAAAGTCATGGCATATGTGATATAGCTTCGCATCCTCCCCTGGCTAGTAATTCGGATTTCATTCTCATCAATTGCTTGCTCAGCTCTAGGTTTCTCGACCTTCTGATACCGATCCATCTTTCAAGATGATGCCCAAAAAATCAAAAACAAAATTTAAAACTTTAGTCTTCCACTAAACAACACAATTTATAAACTGAAAAACAGCAATGTGAAAAACTTTGGTTTCAGAAAAAAGCCTAATAAAAGAATGAAAGGAGGTAGCACGCAATCAACTATTAATGAAGGGGCAACGTAAAATAAGATAAGGCATCTCAACATTACCAGATTTACAGAAGCAACGTAAAATCTAGGGTTCCCTCGAAAAAAAATTGTAATTAATTATATAATAATGACATAGATAGGTGAAAAAATCGATGGTTGGAAAATTTTATAAGCACGTAAAACATTACAAAAAGTCTACTGACTCAAAAACAGAAGGAAATGAAATGCAGTTCATGGACTTTGCAATCGGTAAAAGAAAAAATACAATCAGGAAAATATGCACAAACTCGATCAATACGAATACTGAAACATCACAACTCTATTCCTCAATTTTGTATGATTATAACGATAATAAGCAAAAACTAGGTTTTTTCCGTAACACTAACAAAAGAAGAAAAAAACACAATCAAGACAAAAAAAATCAACAACAGATCGTCGCAAACGCAGGAAAAAGAACGTCATACAATTTAGAACATTGAATCTAACAAGTTCAAAAAAAATATCAGTAATCAGCGTTCACTTGTGAAATAGTGAAGATTAAGTTGTTAAAGATTACCGTTTGTTTGTTGGACGATCTGGATAAGATAGTATAGCTCCTTCCAAATGAAGAGCCCTCTTCTCCGGCTTCAATTTTCTTCGTTTAAGCCCTAAACCGTATGGCCATGGGAGTTTCTAGTATTTATATCACCTGTGCCCTAAACTCTTATCTAAACCGTTGAACCTGGGTTTGATTGTTTTCCAAATATGGGCCGAGCTTTCATCAAAATTTTGGACCAGGCCCACATTAAGTCCAAAATGGGCTAGCAACTGGTCCAGGTCCACTATGAATATGGCAAGGGTTTTTTCTTGAGAATTAAAATATAGTATTGTTATGTATATAATTACAATCGGTGCCCAATCAAAAATTTGATGTAAGTATATATTTAATGTGAAGGCCTTTATTAAACACTGTAGATTATTAGGTTATAACCTCAAAATAAAAGTTAATTGTCTTCTAAAACATCAAATAAGTCTCATTTTTATATTTTATTCATTTTTTAAATTTTATTTATTGTATTTTATGCTTTTTAAACTTTTATTTTTACTGTCCTTAAAGTATTTTACGGTTTAAGTTGAAAACATATGGTTAGACCAAAAGGTCTAATGGATTCTGATACAAAAATGCAAAAAAAAATGTGTATAGTCTATTTGGTTTGCAAGATTGTTCTTGAGAGATTTGGATTTTGATTGGAATGGATTTGAAATCATTGATGTGTTTGGTTTATAGGATTTGGAATGGAATTGGATTTCATCATTTATAAGTAATTTATAAAAATATATATAAATATCTATAAAAATAATTATATTACATTTTTATTAATTGATTATTGCAAAACAAATGTTTTAACATTTTCTAAAACCTTATTGAATACAATCCTACGAAATCCTCTGAAATCCCGATCCCAGAGGGTGCAGATACATAATAGGCATATAGAAATTATTGTACGTCAAATAACATCAAAAGTGTTGGTTTCAGAAGATGAAATGTCTAATGTTTTTTTTTTTTTGCCCAGAGAACTAATTGGATTGTTGCGAGCGGAACGCGAGCACCCCCTAAGGATTTCAAAATCCTATTTTTGTAACATTTCAGTTAAATCATAGGATTTCAAATTCGGAAAATCCAACAAACCAAACATGTGACTGGAATGGTTTTGAAATCCAAATTTCCCAAAATTCATTTCATTCCTACAAACTAAATGGGACCTTAATATAAGAAACAAAATGATTCACGCCCAAAATAATCATATGTTTCATAAACTTCAAACCCCCATGCTTAGCACAATGTTCATACTTGTCACTCCATTGTGACATTATAATCAAGGCCTAAGAAGATATTCGTGCAGTATGCTTATAAAACGAATTTATGTCATATTGAGTTAATAAACAACTCCCAAGGGATACCACTATCCTAAGGTACACTAAATCTATTGTGCATGCCCAAATACATAACCACAAATCATATCACATGTGATAAAACAATGCTTTAAAGATTAATCATTTGAATACCATGATATGAGAACCATAATGAGAGCTTTAGAAACATTATTGAACAATTCCACATTTAGAAAAGGGAGTAAGAGAACTCACATAAGGTTCACCACACCCTCACACCTTTTAACAATTAAATAAGCTCAAACTGAACACTTGAGTTAGATGACATAGGAGCGGTGTTAAACCATCTTAGATATCCTAAAAACCATCTCTTATGATCTCTAAGACAATCCCTTAATCAATGCCTTGCATCTACCCTTAATCGGGGAACGGAACAAAATCAAAGTAGCACAAAACAATGCTAAATGCGACTAGGGTCGCATGGGACTCACATTTCAACCTGTTTCGTGTTGCACGAGTTCTACAGTAAAATTCCTCAAAACCACTCATTGCCCAAATCTTCCCAACTCGATTTAAAGGTCTAAGAACGAGAAAATCAACGAAATCAATATCCAAGACCATTTATAACAACAATCTAAGTAACAAACTTGGTTTAATCCATCTAAAGGTTATGAATCCGACTTTCCAACTTGAAATCCTTGATTTCTAAATGACACCATTAAGAAGTGGTGGGTTTCTTGACAGAACGTTGGTAAGATACCAAGAACAAATCATAAACATAAAATAAATTGATTTCATCCTTAACACCTAAAAACAAAGATGAATCTCCCAAATAAAAATTAAAACTCCATTAATGGAAACATCAAGCTTAGAAGGAAGAGACCTTTACCTTAGAGATGGTGATTTCTTCCTTTCAACTCTTCACTCTTCTCCAAAAAAATCAAGAGAGCCACCTTCTGCTCAAACCTTCCCCTTCTCTCAAGAATTTATCTAAAATCGTCAGTATCATACGAGGGCTGAAATGGGCGTTACTCCCGTTTATTCTCGTATTTATCTAACCAATCCTTGCAAAAAGAAAGGAATTTACATCCACATCCTCAAACTTATGAGATTCACTAACTTAGAAAGTAAGGGTTATTATAGTCTTACCAAACGCTGAATGATTGTTCTGTGTCATCTTGTTCTGTTTTGTCATGTCCTGTCATGTCTTATCATGTATGGACACCATATACATCCTAAGCGTTTACCAGGTAAATTGTTGCATATGATACCGCTTTGATGCAATACAACCTTACCCAAGTTAAAGCATTGACTTTTACTAGTAAGTGTTTACCAGACAAATGTTTGGGTAAAAGGCTCATAAGTTGTAGTACAAGTAATTTAAAATAACTGTATCAACAAGCCATTGGTCCAGTGGAATCCAACAATTAAACATTTTTAGATATTAATGATCCTAACCTCGTCAAAGTTGAACAGTGTGTGAGTTTCATTTGCCGTATATAAACATCATGTATTAAAAATGATAGTAGTATTCCATATAGTTATTCATTGTTATTATATTGCATCCATCTGTATTTTTAGAATACTGGAAGGGTATTCGTGCAATGCAGCGAGATACATCTCGATTTTATTGTTTCATTTTATTCTTTATCTACTGATATAATACAGTTTTATATGGTTTTGAGAAACTGATAATGGTTTTATTTTTGAATAAAATATAAATTTGAAGATACTGTAATTAAAATTTTGGGAAAAAAAATATCGATATTAGTATACAATCAACTATTTAAAAATTTATCGTTTTTTGTGTAACTTATTTGATTCAATTATTTATTATAATTTAATTTTGGTCTAATAATGAATCAATTTATTCGTGGTTTAATAATGTAATTTTTTACAAATACAATAATTAAGCATTCTATTAGTTTAATGACGAATCAATTTATTTTTGGTTTAATAATATATAATCTTTCATAAAGATAATAATTTAAGTATTCTACTAGAACTCAACAATTATCCTAATTATATTTTAGATTTTTAAGATTTTATATATTTAAAATATGATGTTTATCTTGTATATGATTATGTTTATTTGCAATTAGTTACACGAATTCAAAAATGAAGGTTTAATAAATTGCACTATGCACAATTTACTTGTAATCCCGAATTTTAAGTAATATGCATCAACAAACAATACTTCCAGCATAAAAATGATTTTTAAGAATTTTTGTCAAATATTTTACAATATAGTATAAATAATCCGTTTACTCATCAACTTGGTCAATGTCGGAGCTACATAAGCACCAAGGGGTGCATGAGATCTTGATGAATTTATAATAAAATTGATGTAGATGTAAAATGAGAAGTTATCGATAAATTTGTATTTTCATTTGTGTATACAGTGCTCATTGTTCAACGATACTTGATAAATGACCTTATTGGAGGTCAGTAGTTCACACTTCGCCATAAATGAGGAGTTTGGGTTTTGTTGTATACAAAAATGATTTATTTAAAAAATATATTTTACAAAATCGAATACTTAAAAATATTTGATACAATACCAGCTAAATAAATACAAAAGTTTGCTTATCTCCAATTTTAGTGTTTGGATATATATAAAAAAACCCCTTAGCAGTAGGATAGAAACTATATTCTATATAAAACTGAAATTGATTTGTATTTAAATTTTTCCCAAGCAATATAAATATACGTTAATCAATAAGTAACATGCACAAATATGTATGAATTAAGCGTGTCAGGAATGTTTGAAACTCTTTTTTTATGAATAATCTACGGATCTTGAATTCTATCCTCAAACATGTGACGAAAAATACATGTGAAGATCACATTTTCGTCTGCTTTGTACGAGACGTGTGATCAAACACAGATCTTTTCGATTTATAAGACAGAAATGACTTAACATAAAAATGATATCCTCAATAAGCATTAAAATCAAAATATCATGTTTGTTGACTTGCTTAGAAGAACTGATCTCATTTACCAAATTAATGACTCAAGAGTTCAGATTTTAAGAACGTTCTGCAATTTTTAAGTATACGCGTATGTATATATATATATTCCCATGGGATCAATGACACCTTACGCATATATATCTTTAGTATCTTTGCCACATGCCAAAGCATAAAAGTGACATTTTAAAGGTCACGCAAAGCACTATCGTTTTTTTGTCTCTAAAATGGCCATCAATCTCTCCTCATATCGCATCCACACATAATCAATTGCTTGTTATTGAATTTTGAGTGGGTTGTACATCTTGCAACAAATGCATGTACATTCGTATATTCAAACGTTATTTTTAAAACAAAAACATGAACATTACAAGATCGATGGTTTTCATTTATTATTATTCATAATCAAACAGATGTTTCTCTATAAAATATTAGTTATTCGAAAATAAGATAAATGAATAAGAAATGATGGGGTAGGCATGGAGATCGGGTGGAGACCTCAATCCACATCCCCACCATTGATCCCCAATCTCCGCCCCCCCCCCCCCCCCCCCCTTCCTCCGTAAAAGGGGGGGAGGGGAGGGGAGGGGGGGAATTAAGATCACAACCACATCCCTATCCCCAATTTAATATGAGATATTTTAAATCAAATGCGGTAAACACCTTACTCGATTGATACCGGTTTTCGTTTAAATCTCACATATTTTTTAAGATTTGTTTTTTTTATGGAGTATCAAATATTTATATGTGAATAAAATCACAACACCGTACGTAATTGTTTAATCAAACTCTTTCGACTTTCAATATTTTTTTATTTAAAAGAGTAAGACAACTTAGAAAAACGTATAATAGAAGAAAAGTCAAAATACTATTTCTAAATCTAAAATATATTAAATCTAATTTTTTATAGATAATATATTTAATAATAATTTATACTATATTATAAAGCATTTGGCTAAAACTCTTAAAAACTCTTAAAATTCTTAAAACTCTTAAAA
>NC_037540.1:7626443-7633891 GCF_001531365.2 Cynara cardunculus var. scolymus
TACCTAAATTAAATTATAATAAAAAAATTGAATTAAAAAATTACACAAAAATAGAAATTTTAAATAGCTAATTTGATACTAATATCGATATATTTTTGTTATGCATAAAGTACTGTATATTGATGCATGTTACTTGAAATTCAAGATTACAAGTAAATTATGCATAAGTACAACTAATTAAGTCTCGATGTTTGAATTCGTATAACTAATTGCGGATAAACATAATTATCGAGTTCTAACAAAATAAATAATTATTAAATTTATATTATTAAACCAAATATAAATTACTTCGTTATTGTATCTAAATTAAATTATAAAAAAAATTGAATTAAAAAATTACATAAAAAATGGGAAATTTTAAATAGTTAATTTGATACTAATATCGACATATTTTTGTCAAATTTTTATGATATCTTCAAACTTATATTTCATTCAAAAATAAAGCATCATCGTTTTCTCAAAATCACATAATACCATATTATAACATCAACTGAGATAAAAAAATAAAATATTAAAATCAAGATATATCTCGCAGCATTGCGCGAGTACACTTCTAGTAATAATAATATAATGTTTAATATACAGAGACAAGGTGAGGACCACGTTACCAGCCCCGTACGATCGTACACATCCTCGATCCCGTCAGATCAGGTACATCGAGTTTCCAATAGAACAGGTTACATTCCCATACCAAATGATGGACAACATAACTTACGATACCAATAAATTGCGATAGTTTTTTTTTCTTCAAAACAATTACTTTAATTAACGTTTACTTTTGAAAAATAAAACTTGCTATCAATATTTTAATTTAAATGTGTCTATTTTTCCATCACCTGTCACTACAAGATTTCAGTGATATTAATTTTGTCACAATTTTCTCAAATTTGTTTATAAAAACGTTTTTTAGGCATTTGATGGTCGTTTAAATCATTTTTGAAATACTTTTCAAATCAAATGCTATATTCTTAGGTATTGTTTTTTAAATTCAAATTCATTCAATTTCATATTTGATTTATAAAATTGTTCGAATTTGAAATTTAGGATTTACTTAAAACCCCTAAAACATAGTATTTTCAATCCTATGGGGTGGTTGGAATTTTAAGGGATTTCAAAATATTTGTATATAATTATGTTTTAAAATATGTTAAAAATGTTAATTTTCCAATTATCAATTAATAACAAGGTAAATTAATTATTTTTATAATTATTTGTAATTTGTTTTTACAAATTATTTATAAAGTACGTAATTCAATTCCGTTCCAAATCTTATAAAACCATTGTAAGATTTCAAATTTTCCAAATCCAAATCCAAATCCCCCAAAACAATTTCATCAAACCAAATGTCTCCTTAGGTAAAATACAATAAAGTATTGTTTGGTTTTTGTTGGCTGTAATAAATAATTTTTCTTATCAATCGATGTAACACATTTTCAAGTTTCCTATAGATATTAAATTGGTTTCCCTTTCAGCTCACATAAAAAAAAGGAAATTAAAAATTTAGACAGTTTATTTCATGTCATACGTTTTAAAACAGAACTGATAACTTAACATATACATCATTAAATGTTACGATATTTATAGGTTATCAATTAAGACTGATAAAGAGTAAGAAATATAGAAGATTTGTTACATTATTGAGGGAAGAAATATACTTCATCACACTATATAGGAATAAAAATAAAATTCATTAAAAGTGAATTTTATTAGTTGTCATTGCCCTTGTATGGTTTGCAATTTGTGAAAGAAGATGAGTCATGAGGGCTACATGATGAAATAAAAAGAAATAGAAGGGTCAAAATGCATATTGGAATAAGTTAAGGGACTATTTTTTAAAAAAGGTTGAAATAATTACATAAGCATTGATGAAGAAGGGAGAATAGTAGGAAAAGGTGAATGGTGGGTGTCCAAGAATATAAATGTATTGAAAATAAGCCACTTTATCACAATTTCATTAAAAAAGGTATCATTAATTTCAAACCTCTTTATATTATATAATACAGATACAAATGGTATTGCAACTTCTAAAAAGGTTATATATCAAATTTAATTAAATTAACTAATATATATATATATATAATTAAAGGAAAAATAACAAATACCAAATTACTGTTTTGACCATTTTATACCGTATAAAATTAGTAAAGGCTTTTTTAAGTAAAATTCATTTGACATCAAAAAGAAGGTTGGATGAAAAGTATATGATAATTCAATACATTTTTCATTAAATGTTTGAAATAATTACACATAAATCACATATTTACATGTTAATAATTATAAGTACCGATTTATATTAGTGAAGTAAATTATTACATATAAAACAAGGGACCTTTTTTTGAGAACTTATGAATTGTGATAGCCTTGAGAACTTGTGCCTAACGTGTTATTTTACATGATGTTTTTTGCGTTTAAGACTATAATTTAGAATATTAATTAACATATATTTGTTTTGCAATGTGTTTGTTTCACATGTACTCGGTTCACAATGTAAACACCTTTTACATGTTTGTAAAACAAAAAGTACGCGTAAAAAAATTTCACATTATGAACCGGATACATATGAAACAAACATGTTGTGAAACAAATATATGTTAATCAATACATTAAATCATATATTTTGCCAGAAAAAATATGTGAAACAACACTTTAAGGTAGAGTTCTCATAGATCTCACAAATTTTGAAGTTCTCAAATGATTAATCCCCTAGTAAAAGTATATATGCGAATGCAATGCAATATGTCTCGATCTTGAAATTGCTGACTCGAACCCTCATACTTGTAATTCATACTTCTATGATATGTGCCTCTCGATATATACACGAAAGAGATCAATTTACTTAGTGTAACTTATTTGCATTAATAAAACCGATGGATCATATTTAATAAGTTGTTTTTAAAAGATTTTATCAAATATTTTATTATATATATATATATATCTATATATATATATAATATGGTTGTAGTGTGAATAACTCAAAGGTTTTGCAACATTAGTTTTTTTGTGACATAAAATTCATTTTAAATGTGTTTTTAGCAAACTCACATTAAAACGAATTATAAGCTAAAATTTCTCATAATTGACAAAAAGTCAAAAACTGGTTCATGAAAGACACATTTGCCAATAAAAAACAAAACATCGTATTTATAGCGGGCCAAAGAAATAATTATAATTGTCGACTAAAAAAATTCATCATTTTTATTTGTTATTTAAAAAGCAAATATTTCCTTTTTAGAATTATTCCAAAATTAAACGTGTCAATTTGTCTACTACCAATGATTATCAAATATTCATCAGATTGATTCTTTGTAAAAACCTCATAATTTAACCTATTAAAATGTCGTATAATAATTTATTTATTTTTAGTTAATCTACATATTACAAAATGTTTACAACGCCAAATTGCAATACATTTATAACGAAAATTCATAACAATGACAATCAAAATAGAACATTGGACGTGATGACTTTGTCAAAATACATAATATGTTGATTTTACAACAATAATAAAAAAGTAGAATTTAAAAAAAAGAAGAGAAAAGTAAGAAATGAATATTTGTTTGAAGGTAAAGTGGGAATATTGGAAAAAGCAATTCCAATGAGCGGCGCGTACCATACAACAACTAAAAATAAAACAAATGGTGCAGCTGGTGAATAAAGCTGCCATGTGGCGCTTTAACGGAGGAAGTCAGCGCCGTTAGGTTTTAAATGCCATGAGCCGTCAAGCGGCCGTTTTCCTAGGGTTTCTTGTACCTCACGTTACACGTCATCTTCTTCCTCTTTCTGATTGCGTCTCCTTAGAGCTCTCTCTCTATTATTATATGCACTCCACTCCACTCCACTCTATTAAGTGCGCACATCATAACATTTTTATTTTATTTAATTTCCGTACAGAATTTATGTTAAAATAAAATATGACACGAAAGAATAATGTATGTACAAGAAAAATTGCTACATGCTATGCAATTGCATATGCTAATGAAAACAATAATGATTTTGATTATACATTTTATTAGGTAAAATTTTTGATTTTTATTATTTTTATTATTTTCATTATAAGGTAATGATCACAGTAAGCATATGATAAATGACTTTTAAAAAAAAAGTATAATAGCATAATAGGAAGAAAATAAAAGCGAAAACCCACCTTTTAAGATGCTTATTGAAACGATACTTTAAATAATACTAGAAGGGTACTTACGCAATACAACGAGTCTAACCAAATCAAATTCTCTCTCGATACGTTCCTCAAAAAATCCGATTCGGGCGGATTCTTCCCCCAACTAACGAAGAGATCTTGGCGGAATTGTCACATATGAAATCACATTTCGATTTTAACGTTCTATTTTATTTTTTGTCTTTGTCGGTGTTATAATACTATTTTATGTGTTTTTAAAAAAACAATAATGATTTTATTTTTGAATAAAATATAAATTTGAAAATATCATAAGAATTTGAAATATATATATTAATGTTATATCCAATCAACTATTTAAAAGTTCTATTTTTTTATGTAATTTAAGTTTAATAATGAAATAATTTATTTTTAGTTTAATAATATAACATTTTATAAAGATAATAATTAAACATTTTGTTAGAATTCAATAATTATTCTAATTATATTTTATATTTAAAATGAGATATTTATCTTGTATTTGATTATGTTTATCTACAGTTAGTTATATGAATTCAAATATAAATCTTTAATATATTGTACTTACGCACAATCTACTAGTAATCTTGAGTTTTAAGTAACATGCATTAATAAACAGTACTTTATGCATAAAAAATTATTTTTAAGAATTTTTATAAAATACTTTATAATATAATATAGATTGTTAAAATCTAACGTACAACTCGCTTTTTAACAACCCAAATTTCAGAAAATAAAAATAAAAATTGAGAATATAAAATTTTAAAAAAGTTAAAATTTTATTATATTTATATAAAAAATTACCATATTTCAGAAAAGAAATAAAATTAAAAGAGTCAATCATTCGAAAGACTTCCCCAGCTGTGTACTGCAACATACCCAAGATGTACTTTACTGTAATGCCTCCGTTTTCCAGGAAACTTACCGTGGGCCTCGGTGCGCACAATACCCCTCTCTCCCCCCTTTAAAACCCTTCCTACCTCTTCCCATTTCCATTCGCCCACAAGAACCCGCCAAAACAATCACCATCATCCACCGCCGCACACCACCATGCTACTCTCCGTATTCCTGGCCCTCTTTCTACCCTGCGCCGGCATGAGTGCCGTCTTCCTCGTCTACATTTGCTTGCTCTGCTATGCCGCCCGCCACCACCATCAAACCAATGCCCCTGTCAAACCCGCCACCGAAAATGGCCTATCCTCCGCTCAACTCGAGAAACTGCCGATCACCACCGGAAAAGATCTGGCGTTGGGAACGGAATGTGCCGTATGTTTGGATGACGTGGAACCGGAACAACCTGCTCGGATGTTTCCGGGATGTAACCACGGGTTTCATCAGCAATGCGCCGATACATGGCTCTCCAAGAACCCAGTTTGCCCTGTTTGCCGGAATAAACTTGCCGCCGATTTCTTTGTTCCTCCCGAAACTAACCCATGCTGAAAACAAACGGAAATTCTTCACCTTTTCTCAATTTTATTTTAGAAAATTTTGATAACCAATTCTAAGATTCAATTAGTATTAATATTAGTATTATTATTATTATTATTTTGAGAATGTAAGAGTTGTGATGATTTGTTATTTAATTGATTATTGTTATTGAATTTGAAATAGGTTATTGTTAATGTAAGTAAATATTGGTTTGATGTAAATCATGTTGTAACGTCTGAATATGATGGTGGAATGAAAGGGAAAGGGAAAGGGAAAGGTGGGATTGGGAAGGAAGTGATGAATTAATTAGGGTGGCATATAGCTGTAACTTAGCAAGGGCTGAATGGTATTAACTCCACTAAAATATCTAATGCAATTTACTTATTTAGCTTATTTTCATATCCTATTTATTGTTTGGTATTTTGGAAAATATCACTTTTAAAAGGTAAAAATATTTTATGTTAAAATTAAGTTAAATTATGTATTGGAACTAGGGCCGTAAACGAACCGAATGAACACGAAGAGAGACTTGCTCGTGTTCGTTCGTTGAATTTAACCGAACAAACGAACGAAAATCTTTGTGTTCGTCTTCGTTCGTTTAGAAATTAAGTGTGTTCGTGTTCATTTATGTTCGTTCGTTAACATATTAAATTAACGTAAACGAACGGACTAAACGAATATAAATATATATTATTTGAATTCAAAGTAAATAAATAAAAGATTATATATTAAATTTAAGATATAAACGAACATAAACGAACGAATATAAACGAACGTCTACGAACACAAATAAACGAACAAGACTCTTGTCCATGTTCGTTCGTTTAACTAAACAAATAAAAAAAATTGTTCATGTTCATTCATTTATTAAAAAAACGAATTTTCAGCCAAACCGTTCACGAACGGTTCGCTGAACGTTCGCTTTGTTTACAACCCTAATTGGAACTATAAAAAATGAGTTTTGATTTTGATGTGTAGGAAAAAATTACTAAATAAAAGTGTATTTTGTCCACTTGTATCTTATATATATATATTTATAATTTTTTTTTTAAATAGAAAATTAAAAATCAAAATTTCTAAAAAAAATTATATTTAACTCCGATACATTTTTTATTTTAGAAATTTCAATATCATTATATTATAAAAATATTATATAAATTTAGGGTAATTTTATATACACCTTTATTAAGTCAGAATCATGCATTGAAAATGTAAAAAATGAGTCTTGATTTTGACATACATTAGAAGAAAATTAATAAGTAATTATGTATTTAACAAATATATAGTGGTGCATTTAGCTCACCCGTCAAATTATCATCCCAATACATTTTAAAAAAATAATTATATAAATAATGAAAATTCATTATCATTTGTGAAAATGAATAAAAAGAACTAATTTCTCTTCTTCATACATCAAAATCAAATTTTAAATTATTATTTAAACTTGGACCTTCTCTATGTCTATCTATTTTAGAGAAAGGGAAAAATCTAAAAAACTCAATTGACTTTAGTGTTTGGAATAATTAAGTCTTTGGATAATTTTTTGAAACAAATAAGTCATTGTACATTGCAAAACATGTTAAACAACTTATTGGACTTTATAAAACATGTTATATACATTTTTATGACCTATAAAACGAATTAACGTAGTTTAATAATGGAAAAGGCATTAAAAAAGACAATAAATATTCATATTTTGAACGATAAAGTCCCTAAACATTTTTTGAACCAAAAAAGTACTTACATTATATAAAATAAAACAAATATACCAAAAAAGTACTTACATTTAAAAAATTATTGATAAAATTTATTTTAATTAAAAATAAAAGATATTATGTTAGTGATTTTTCAAATTAAAAAAAATAAAGAA
>NC_037540.1:7634156-7650190 GCF_001531365.2 Cynara cardunculus var. scolymus
TTTATTTTTAATTAAAATAAATTTAATCAGTAATTCTTTTTAATTTTTTTAGTTTGAAAAATCACTGAAAAAATATTTTTTAATTTTAATTAAAATAAAATTTATCAAAAATCTTTTTTAAATATAATTTTTTTTTTGTAAATGTAAGTACTTTTTTGTTATATTTGTTTAATTTTAAATATTCAAATACTTTTTTGTTCAAAAAATGTTCAAGGACTTAAACGTTCAAAATATGAATGTTCATTGGGTTTTTCCAAACTTTTTCATTATTTTACTACATTAACCAGTTGTATAGGTCATAAGGATGTATCTGTCATGTTTTAGAAAGTCCAATGACTTATTTAACATGTTTTGAGCAAAAATGCAAAACAAATAATAAAAATCTAATTTCCTTTGTTTTAAATAATTTACTGGAGATGTACTAAGATTCAACTTGATTGGCTAAATTTTTGACCTCGCCAAACAAAGTTAAAGCCAAGGACCGTAGCAATATTTGAACGAAAGTCGGTGAAGACCAAAGACTAAACCATTTAGTTCGGTTAAATAGGCTTACACATTGAATACGTTATAATAGCCTAAAAACCGATCAAACCCAAAACATGTTCGTGTCGATAATTTGGGAAATAAGAGTTTTGCAAATTTAATTTGATATGATGGTTAGTTGTGTAGGATACCATAAATAATAATTGGAAATTGGAATCGGATGAATAAGTGTAAAAAGGAGTATTTTATTTTGAGCGATGGAAATGTGCATTTAAAAAAGTTTAACATTTATGGGAATGAATATGAATTAAAAGCAACGAGACAGCATGTGGTTACAATGTGAAAAGGAACGGCTGTGGAATTTACGTGAAAGAAACGCGCCGCCAGTGAGCGTAAGGATTGGTGTAAAAAGGTTTGGAGTTGTTGCACTATAGCTGTAAGGGTAGGACGGATAGCGACGGGTGGAGCGTGAAAAAAGGGGGTTACACAAGCCAAGAAGTAGAACCCTCTTTTCTTTTCTTTTTTTTTAAAATATTTTTAATTATGATTTAATAAAAAACTCTATTTATTTAAAAGAAAAATGAAATTGGGTTGTTGGCAAAAACGCAGACCTCTGATTAGATTATATAATTACAAACCCATCAAATCTTTGACCAATGCTGCACCCTCAATCTCCACCTTAGAATCAATCACCCCAACCTCGGATTCAAAAATAAATATGCACCATCCAAAAAAAATACTTTTAAATTACTAAATGAATTAATTTAGGGGTCGTTTACCAAACACTTACCCGGAAAGTGATTATCAGTAAAATTTAACACTATTATCTACGTACTGATAATATTTTAGTCCACCAAAACGACATCCTATGCAACAATTTACCCGGTAAACACTTATTGTGGTAAGAGTCGTTAGTCGTCGCCCTCACTTACCGGGTAAGATTCATGGTCCTTGTCTCGCTCTTACTGGGTAAGATTTTTGGTCCATACCATATTTTTCCGATGAGGTAACATGACTTGGTAAGCACTTACCCGAATAAGTGTTTGATAAACAACTATTTACTCTTAATTGTAATTGTAGTTTCTAGCCTTGTGCATCTTATATTTGAAGATTAAATGATGAAATAAATATTTATTTTAACACCAAATGAGGTATTAAAATAGACATTTATTTTACAATGGAACAATATAATAAGACTTTTTTCTTCAAATAATTATTTTGTAAAAATTAAGGAAATGTTTTTTTTTTTTAAATTAAGATATAAAAATATAGTTTTGATTTCAAATAAAACGCCCATGGTTTTTAGATTAAAGACAATGAGTATGCAAATAATAATAAAATTGTCATGAGGGTAGAGCCTTATCATAATAAATTATGGATTTGGTCCTTAGGTTTTGTCAATTGTTGTGAAAGAATCCTTTATCTTTGCAATTTGTATTGGATTTGCTCCCTCATACTAGCAGTCGTCCATCTTTTCCGTACTTTATCTTCTCCGTTAAGTACGATGTCAAAATGGTCAGTTTGCTTTTTTTTTTCTTCTTATTTTATGATTCTTAATTAGCTTTTAACCCAATTTTAGCAGGTCCGAACACCCCTCGGCTTCTACCAGCGTAAACCCCGCTCCTTCATAGTCTGTACTGGCATCCCCCGTTACCGGTGCCCCATCATTCGTCTCCTTCCCCACGCATCTCCTCACCGATGATCCCCATAACCGGTCTCCCCCCCATTTTTGTCCCTCGTCTCCTACCCTACGCATCTCCGTCACCGATGATCCCCATAACCGGTCTCCCCCTGATTTTCGTCCCTCGTCTCCTCCCCTACGCATCTCCATCACCGGGCACCACTAGGAACCACCACTCATCTCAATTTATACTAAATCTCTAATTCCACTTGCGGGTTTCTTTTCGCCAGTTACTCAGTTAGAACAATCAATTTGCCAATAAATTGCTCAAATCCACAACCAACTTAATTGGAAATCAACATTGAATTCTAAACCAAAAACCCTAATCTAGAAACTAATTTATTGCAACATCAAAACATAAATAATTCTACGATCAAAACCCAATTTTTCAGGGTTCGTTAATACCAAAATCTAACAAAATTTTGATTCAAAAGAACCGTGTTCCATGAAATTTTAAACAAAAAACCCTAGTTTCTCATATAGAGGAGGGCTATTAATGGTAGAAGAAGACCTCGATGAACTGGGAATGAGATGAGGAGGCAGTGAGGATTGGAGTTAGGTCGTTGGAATTGGACGCGAGAGGAGATAACTGAATGTGGCTGGATTTTTCGCATAGGGAGGGTAGGGGAACGATGAAGACAAGGTGAATGAGGGGTGAGTGTGAGGGACCATATCCAATACAAATTACTTAGATGGAGGATTCTTTTATAACAAATGGCAAACCTAAGGAACCAGATCCATAATTTACTGATAATAATTTCTGATCGAGATACATCTTGAGTGTCGTTTAAAAGATAATAGATATTTACACTTACTTTTTGTAATTCAAAAACTAATGATGCATTATAGTGCTATGGATGGGTTTTTTTTAATAAGAAACTCATACATTATTAACATTTTTGCATCTATATTAAATTAGTCCTCGATCATACATTAATTTTTGTAATAAAAAATATTATATTTCAATTTATTATTATTATGTTATAAAAGAGAGCATGGCCTCTTAGGTTGAGAGGATGCTTGCAACACAAACTCTTATAGTAGAAGTTAGGGTCTAAAGGGTCGTTTACTAAATACTTACTTGGTAAATGTTTATCGGATAAATTTCTTTATCGGATGAATATGAGAATGGTCAAGAATCCTATCGGATAAGAGCAATGAAAAACATAGAGAGTCTTACCTGGTAAGTAAGGATGACGACTATTACCCAAGTAAACACTTACCAGTAACTTGTTGCATTCGATATGTTTTGATGTACTAAAATCTTACGTATCAAAATAAATTATAATATTGAATCTTATAAATAAACACTTATCGTATAAGCATTTAAGTAAAAGTCCCCTAAGAACATCTCTCATGTAAAGCTTTTGAAGGCTTGTTGATGTTATAAAAATAACCTTATTACTTTGGGGAAAAGACTTTTTGTTAAAGTCAAAGTGGATTCCACACTTGTTGGTAGAATATTTTGAATTATTTATATTTTCATATTTTTTGGTATTTTGAAAGTTCTTCATATGTATAGGTTATTTCTTCTAACAAAAACATATGCATCATTGTATTTAAGGATATTTATTTATTTTAAATTCTGATTTCGCCATTCAACTTTTTTAAACTTCATCAATTATCTCATTCATCTTTCTGGTTTCAACTATAAACTTTAAATAAAAATTATTGTTTCACTTATAAACTTTAATTATCTCGTTTCATTTATGAACTTTAAACAAAAATCATTGTTTCACTCTTTCTGGTTTCACTTATGAACTTTAAACAAAAATTGTTGTTTCATTTTCTGTTTTCACCTATGAACTTTTTGATTTTATCTTTAAACACAAATTATTTAAATATTATTATTGATTATTTCAAAAAATAAAATATGATTATCTTGCAAAAATAAAACGTCATCTAAATATTATTATTTATTATCTTTCAAAAATAAAATATGATTATTTTTTAAAAAATAAAAATAGTTTGTTCCAAAAATACCCTTCATTTAGTATCAATTAACTTGCTTCCCATTTTTTTATCAGATTATATAAACTTCCACTTAATCACAACCATTGATTAAAAAATAAAATGCTCAGATCGGTTAACAAAATTAATATTATTTACTTGATTAACAAATAATTGTGACTCTACAAAGATCTAACCACCAAATTGTCATTGGACCACTGCAGGCAATGCTATACAATTTGCAAGTAATTCTAATATTTTTCAAAGTTAAATGTATAATTCCTATCAAAGATAGAGGATTTTGTATTAATATTATGTGTTTCAAAAAATATATAAATAACTATGTAATTAGTAATTAGATGAATTATCGTATGAGAATAGAAGTTAAAGTGAGAAACGTGAAAATGAATTTGCATCCTTGATCATTTTTTATCTCACATTCATTCCATGAATCATGTTTTATCACGAGAATTGATCTGATGCATACTATTAATGTTGATCTTCAATTAAAGTTGATCTAAGAGTGTAGATTTTCTTTTATCCTTCTCACCATAACTTGTTTTCTTACGTGAACCTAACTCTTGATAAATATACTCTAAGGAAATGCATTGTTTTTTTTTTTTTTAATCATTGCCTTTAAATTTATGTTTTTGTATTTAGGGGTGGAAATTTTGACCAATTAAATCAACCAACATGTATACCAACTGTATCAATTAAATTAATACCAATTGTAATCATCTGGCAATATCGTATCAAATGTTTAAACTTGGTTGGTACATAGTATTGAATGATGTGTACCATAGTAGTATTGTAGTACCAACTTATTTAATAATTTTATTAATTAGTAATTAAATTAATCAAAAAATATTCTTATCTTGAGTTTTCGAATTTGAAATAAAAAGTTTTTCAGTTTTTTTTTCATTTAACTCGATTGTCTCCTTCCTCCAATTCTCTTCGTCGGCGCTACTGCACCAGCCCCCCGACACTATCGCTGCATCCTGATTTTTTTGAGTTAGTTTATTTTTTTCCCTTTTCAGATATTGAATATTAAACCTTGTTATATTAACTTTCCTGTTTGAGCATTTGAGTATTGTGAATTAGTTTTTTTTGCTTTGATATATATGTAATTTGAAATTGGTATAAATTAATACCAAAGTCGATTATAAGTTTAGTTGGTTGGTACATAAAATAATTTTTTTTATACCAATTATAATTAATTAGTATACATTATTTACAATTTCTTTTTGTTATTATACCAATTTCACCTCCTTTTGTAAATCAACCACTATAGGAAATAGATGAATTATGCTTGATTGAAAGTTGTGGTATTATGTGTGACCCAACAAAGGGTGATGAGGTCATGAAGATAAGAAAGAAGGTTGTGTTGTGGTATTATGTGTGACCCAACAAAGGGTGATGAGATCATGAAGATAAGAAAGAAGGTTGAATGAAATTTCTTTGTTTCTAAAATTTAGTCCTTTCATATGTATTTTTAATATTGATTTTATTACTCTTTCATCTTTTTTTTACATAAATCACTATTAATCATCAATTCTGTTCGATATATGTTATCATTCAGATATTTTTTTTTTACTGACTATCTCTATTAAACTACTTAAGGGAATTTATGTAATAATGAAAATTAGTGTATACATATTAAAAGGAATTTGGCTCAGTGGTATTATAATCTTTGGCTTCCTAGAAGATTAGGGGTTCAAACTTCATCAAAGATGAAAAGGGTGTGTGAATTTATTTGTCGTATATAAATATTATATACTTAAAAAAAATGAGTGTATACATTATTTAGTTTGAAAAATAAGCAAAAAATTTAGTATACTTACTTCTACAAAATTTAAAAGTTTATGTGGGGGAGGGAGTGTTTCAAAAGTTTGAATTAGATGAAGTTTCATTATCGGCTTGTCCATATTAAGTTAAAACTTCAACTTGAATAACCAAGTCCAATAGCTAGCACTTTTAGTGTTGCTACTAATTTTAGGATTGACTTCCCCCCACACCCACATCCACATCCAATGGGTGCTTAGCTAATAAATAAAGTAAAGAACATAGTAGAAGAGAAATACTTAAAAGTTATTTCCATCAAAAATAAAACACAAGTTGTGCCCACAATGAGCAGTAATGCTGAAAATTAAAGACTTGACATTAAATTATAACTACAGCTATAAAATATAAAAAAAAAATGGTTGGAACTTCTATATTGTTGGAGCTCTCCCAAATGCTAAGACCTCTTACTTATGGTTGGGTTGGGTTGGGTTGGGGTGGGGTGGGGTGCACATCCTTTTTACTCAATGAAAAGAGTCATCAATCGAAACATAGACAAAATGGCTCTTTTCCTCTTTTATTATGAAATCTTCATATTTGCTTTCAACTTTGGGAGGGAGAATAAAAATGAGAGATGAACATCCCTTCTGTCCAATTAAAAGTGGCATCATTCCAAATTTAAGACAAAATACTTCTTTTCTTCAATTTCTGTGATATCTTAACCTCCAGTTTTAGATCCTTCAAGTAACCAGTAAATAAGATGCTCGATCTTATCCAAAAATGCAGCGAGTTTCTTCACAGTCCAATATTTAGCCTAAAAATGATGCATATAACCGTAAAACATAATCAACATCTCTAAATAAAAAATAAATTAATAAAAAGAAGAAACATGAACACATAAAGAGGAAACACAACTAAAATTGATATGTAAATAACGTTCTAAATGAGAGTTATCACTCATCTATATATGTTTTTGGTTTTCGTCCCAACACTTCATAAAGTACATTAGTGGTTTAAATTCCGTGTTTCGGAGCCCAAATTGGTCCCTCCACTTAACACTGTTAAGAAGGCTTCATTAGGTTAGTCATGTTCGAATCATGTGCGGGGTATTTTTGTTTTGACGCCTAAATTTAGAGTGAATTACATTTTTGGTCCCCTCGTCTATAGTTGTTTTTTCGTTTTCGACCCTACAATTCGTAAAATACACTTACAGTCTATTTTTGTGTTTTGAATCCCAAGATCATCCTTCCCCGACATTGTTTCTTCGACAAGCCTCACTCCTTCCTTGAAAATCCATGTTCTTGGTTTTCGTCCAAGAATAAGGGTTTTCATGGAGGGTATGAGATTTACCAGATAAACAACGTCAGGTAAAAGACCATTTTAGGCTTCAAAACACGAAAAATTGACTACCATTTTACTTTCGAATTGAATGGAAGAAAACCAAAAAGCAACCATGGACGAGGGACCAAAAATATAATTCACTCTAAATTTAGGCATAAAAATACGAAAATGCTCCTTATGTGAGGGACACATGACTAACTTAATGGAGTTTCCTTTAATAGGATTAAGTAGAGGGACTAGTTTTGGCTCTGAAACACGAATTCTGAACCACCAATGCATTTTACGATTCGTAAGGACAAAAACCAGAAAAGTGACTATAGATGAGGGACCAAAAATAAATATGCAGAGAAGGCCTAATTTGGGTTGTGTGAAGAAGAATAGGCAGAGAAGGTCTGATTTGACGACCTGTTGGGTTCGACTCGATTTTGATTTCATTTTAAATTAAGCTGTAAATTGAAAATTAATTTTATTTATACATTATATATTAATTAGAAGGGTACTTGCACAATGCAACAAAATTAATCTTGATTTTAATTTTATATTTTATATTTTGGGTCTATCAATATTATGATGCTATGTGGTTTTGAGAAAAAGAAAATGTTTTTATTTTTGAATGAAATATAATTTTGAAGATGTCATAAAATTTTGAAAAAGTAAGTGATATTAATATTAAATTAACTATTTAAAAGTTCTCGTATGTAGTTTCTTTGATTCAAACTTTTATCATAATTTAATAGAAATTTAAAAACGAATTAATTTATATTTGATTTGATAATATCATATTTTATAAATATAATAACTAAGTATTCTGTTAGTTATCAATGATTATCCCAATTATATTTTAGATTTTTTATATTTAAAATAAGATGTTTATTCAATATCTGATTATGTTTATCTGCAGTTAGTTAGACAAATTCAAGTATGGAGCTTCAATAAGTTGTACTTATGCACAATTTACTTGTAGTCTTAAATTTTAAGTAATATGTATCAATAAACAGTACTTCGTGTATAAACCACATATATATTCCATATAACATGAAATACAAATGTACACATTGGTCCCAGAGTACATATATGGTTACATACATACATGACTTGAATATCATAAAACTCTTAAAAATCATTTTTTATGCATGAAGTACTATTTGTTGATGCATATTACTTAAAATTTAATATTACAAGTAAATTGTGCATAAGTACAACTTATTAAACCTCAACTTTTGAATTCGTGTAACTAATTACAGATAAACATAATCATATACATGATAAACATCACATTTTAAATATAAAAAATTTAAAATATAATTAGGATAATCGTTGAGTTTTAATAGAATACTTAGTTATTATATTTATGAAAAATTATATTATTAAACTAAAAATAAATTGATTTGTTATTAAACGAATAAAATATTTGATTATTATCTTTATAAAATATTATATTATTAAATTAAAAACAAACTGATTCATTATTAGACCTGAATTAAATTATAATTAAAAAATTGAATCAAGAAATTATACAAAAAACGAAAAGTTGTAAATAGTTAAACTAATACTAATATTGATATTCTTTTTTTTTTAAATTTTAACTATAATATATTCAAATTTATATTTTATTATAAAATAAAAATATTATAAATTTCTCAAAATCATATAAAACTGTATTATATTAATAGACAAAAAATATTAAAAAACAACAAAATTCAGATATATTTCATTGTATTGTACGAGTACCCTTCTAGAATAGTTTTAAAAGACATGATTGATTCAAACACCAATAATGAATCATTAACATACACTCTTGAATTTTTAAATAATATGTATTAATCAATGCAATTTGATTAATAATAATTATAAATATTAAAGACATTTGTTCACAAATATACGCATTAACATAATAAAATAAACCAAAAAAATAATATTATTGAGTATTAAATTAAAAAGAATAAAATGTATTCTTTTATTTATAATTCTTTTAACTATAACCAAATAAATTCCCCGGTTTTTTCTTCATAGAGAAATTATTCTAGAGTTTATGCTGATTAATATGCATACTCCATGTGACATTTGAATTATTATATACTATATCCAAATAAATCTATACAATAAAAAAGTAATTATTATACTTTTAATTAAATTAAATGATAATTTTTTATGAAATCCATTTCATAATTAATAGTATAATTGAAAATTAGACATTTATTTTTGAAATTAGACACTTATTTTAGGACAATTAAAACATTCGTGTACAATTATTTTACGACAGAGGAAGCAATAATTAATTGTTTAATTAGTTAAATAATTATCCTATTAAACCATGGACCAGTATATATAGTAATCAGATATTCATCTCAATGTTTATGTAGAGGACCATAGGACAAGTTGGGATGTAATTTGAGATTGAAGGTGTGTAGTTTTTAACGTAGACAACTACCATATATGGGATTTCAATCAATCGACTTGGAATGTATCAGAATGCATACATATTATTGACAGATTACTTTGTTTAGCTGGTTATTCAAGATTTTCAAGGAAGCTAGACTGAATGACTTTGCGAGAAATCCATTAGAACGATCCGTGGTGGACCTTAAATGAGTTACTGTGATATTTCTACTTGTTGTATGCAACGTTTTTATTGTAATGATATAATGTACATGCAATGAAATATAATTGTAAAATATTTTAAAGCATACAACAATGTGTTATACATCTGAAGATGCAAGAACATGATTTAAGTGCATATTGTGTTGTTTAGGGTGTATCAATGGCTTACACACTAGAAATGGGAAGTCGTTAGAATGTGATGGTTTGCTTGCGAGTTTGCTCCACGAGCAAAGTTGAGTATTGTTAGGCGTTCGCACTATAAGAGCAGGCAATTAGGTCTACCAGGTTAAACGATCTACGCAAAAACAAGCATTGGCTTTGGCGGAAACTAGTATTAGACGTAAGAGCACAAACATGTGTGTCGTGCCACATATTTTGCAACCCTCCCTTGTGTGTAGTCAACAAAGTCGGGAGAATTTGTGAGATATGAATGCTTAATTGTTAAAGTCATTTCAAATATGTTATTTCGAAAAGAGTTCAAATATGATTAGCGTTAGTATTGTATAAAAACATGAACTCACTACGCCTTGAACCCAACAAAATCTCTCTTGAAGAATTTGCAATGAAGTAAAGATTCAATGATCAAGACATGTAGAAATTGAGCACCATGGATACTTGTTGGTTTAATATTGCTATGATATTGATATCGATTTATTGCCAATTAGAGTAGTTTATTTTGTTATGTAATAAGCGATATGGGATGAAATGTAAGATATATTGAAATATAGAAATTTGTGTGTAATTTACTTTTTATATATAACTAGAAGGTGTTTGCGTAATACGGTGAGATACATCTCAATTTTAATAATTTGTTTTATTTTTTATTTCTATCGATATTTATAAAACAATATTTATGTGATTTTGAAAAAAAACCGATAATATATAATATATAAATATTAAAATCACATAATATTGTTTTATAAATATTAATATCAAATTAACTATTTTAAAAGTTTCTCACATTTTATAATTTCTATTATTCAATTTTTTTATTATAATTTAATTTAGACATAATAACGAAGTAATTTATTTTTGGTTTAATAATACAAGTTCTTTTAAAAACAATAATTAAGCAATCTGTCATGACTCAACAACTATCCTAATTATATTTTAAAGTCTTTTTTATATTTAAATTGAGATGGTTATCCTTATTTAATTATATTTATCTGCTGTTAGTTACACGGATTCAAACAAGGAGCTTTAATAAGCTATACTTATGCACAATTTATTTGTAATTTTGAATTTTAAGTAATATGCATCAATAAACAATATCTTATAAAAAATTGGTTTATAATATAATATAATATGATTAGTATATTTATATTCTAAAGTTTAATTGGTAGTATCATTTAAATCATTATGAACATATTTGTGCATTACTTTGAATCTTTATAAGTATCGTACGGAGAACAAATATTGGGGTATTATTGAGTATTTATTTGTGATTTATGTACGTGGCTACTGCCCAGTAAAAGAAATTTTCGTGGGCCCAACTTGACAGCCCAGGCCCCAAGATTTTCTATCATATCTCCATATTTTATACAAAGAAAAAAAATCTGCAGAAAATTTGAATTTCTTTTTGGTAGATTTATTTTAATTGAGATGATTTAATAGACGTGATTAAAAAAAGTGATTTATTTAATCACTCTTTTTTTTATAAATAAAAAAATATTCCTCTTTATTTTAATGGAAATATGCGAAATATTAAATATAAACTAATATTTGTTGTAAACTTGTGCATACAAATCCAAATCATTTAATAGGTGTTGATTTATACGGTTTTTATGTTTTGTTCTTATGTGTGTCTATGTGATGAAACGTGTATTGATGTTTTTTACCATATGCAAAAAGGCCCAAAAGTTTTATATATAAAACAAATTACATGAACACAACATGTTTCAGGTATGTCGTTTCATTATAGTGTTTACCAGCAAAAGATATCACCCGCAACCTTATTGTGTAACATCATTGGCTATCAAAATGAATTATTGGTAAGTGTCTTAAACCTGTCAAACACTTACCGGACAAGACTCTCGGTCTTTATCATGTCTCTTACAGGGTAATATTCACAGTCCTTGTCATGCTCAATTAGTAAAATAAGTGATATGAGTTTCACTAATCCTATTGTGTAACATTGTTGATTATCAAAATAGACTATTGGTGAACATCTTCAACCCGGTAAGAGCTTACCCGGGTAAAACTTAAGAGTTGTTTTTTCTTCACTTATCGGATAAGACTCTCGGTCTTTTTCAATTGTCATTTCTTTTAGCAGGTAAGATTCTTGGTTCTTACCGTACTCAATCAATAAGTTAAGTGATATAGGTAAACACTTACCCGGTTCTTGTTTAGTAAAACACTTACCCGGTTCATGGTTACTTATAACTCAAAAAACTACTTGTAACCAACTAGAAATTTTTTAAAGTAAAGTTACTAGTAGTCCCTAAAAATAGATCAAATAGATGGAGATCAATAGCAAAGGCCAACCATATGCTAGCCGATATGAAGTACAAACAACGATGGGGCGACAAGGAGTGGCGAAGGAGAGTGGTACCGTTATTTACGATACATTTGAAAGGGCGTAGGGATTGAAAACGGTAAAACTGATTTAAGTTTGTTTTTACTTTAAGATATTTATTGTCGATTACATGTAGTTTGTTTTTTGTTATAAGGATATAAATAACCAATTTTAAAAGTTTGATAGGTTATTTATTACAAAAAATATTAAGAGCTTAATCATTCAAAATGAGAAATTTTTAGTTTTTTTTTATTAAAAAAATAATTTAAAAACTTAATCACTAAAAATAAGAATATTTAATATTTTTTATTATAAAAGTAATTTAGAAAATTAATCATTAAAAATCAAATAATTCATTGGGTTAAAATATAACAAAAAAAAGAGTAAATTATAGTTTTCTACCTTGTGGCTTGCTAAAAAAATGATATTTTAGTCCATACAATTATCAAATTACACATTTTCATCTTTATAGTTTAAAATTCATTTTTATTTTTGTCTTTGATTTATAAATTATTGTTAGTTTTGTTATTACGACTTACAATTTATTTATGTTTTCGTTCTTCATACTTACAAACCACAATTTTAAAACCATAACGACTAGCATTGCAATTTTGAACAAACTGTAGGAACTTAAAACGAAATTTACTCTAAGAAGTGATGGATCACCTCGTACCACGAAAGTGCTGGTGTCACGGTTCCACCCGTGAAGTGATCAACTATGGAAAAGGAAATTAGTGAAAAGACAACAATAGAAATCCTTTTTAAGTTTTTTTTTCCAAATTAATTTGTATTTTATTAACTACGATATCATGTGTCGTTTTTTTACATTTAAATTAATGTATAGTTGCTTATATTTCATAAATTAGTTGACGAGTTACGTGTAGGTCTAAAAATTAGTTGTTATATGATAAAATTGACTACTAGTTGGAATATTAGTTAATAAACTGATAACGTTATATAAAAGCTAATGTGATGTTTGTTTTTTAAGAGATATTGAAGTTTGAAATCTTATTTACTTCTGATTAATAAGAGGTGATGTTGAAGTTTGAAATCTTAATCAATAAGATCATTTGTTTTTGTAAACTGATTACTGTCTAAATTTGTTTAAATTGTCTATTTTATCGATTAGAAAATTATATGTTGAATTTATAGATAAATTCATATAGTTTCACATATTTATTCATTATTATTACGGAATTTATAATTAAATTATATAATTAGCATACATTTAAATGAAAATATGCCATTAACGGTATCTAACACATTTAAATCCTATTAAAATACATCAATTGAGAGATGTGAGGATCAATTTGGTAATGATCAATTGAGAGAAATGAACGATTAAGGTTAATCGATTGCGAAAGGTTGTTACTAAATGTTTCGAGAATAATTAGAGGTTGGTTTACCTCTTACCATATAAGAGAACAATAAGATATAACTGCTTCTGGAAAATTGAAAAAAACAAACAGCCTGAATGACCCTCCCTCTTAACGAATCAGACATAAGAGACTAATATTTGAAGAAAAAGCAAGCAAACAAGGCCTAACTAAACTAATTGAAAAATGTAGAATAATCAAATGAAAAAAATTATTTAGTTACAATATTACATAATATAATTAAAACAGATGATGATACATTTTATCTCAAATATATTTTCAGTTATTTAGGTTTAATAGACATTCAGTTCTTTTAATTATGATTTTAAAAAACACATACTAAATTATGGTTTTAGAAAACACAGAGGCTAGTACTCTCTTGGAGCCACATGTGTTTATGTGTGAATTGTTGTAGAGAAAAACTCACTTGGTATCCAAACATGTTTTTTTTGTATCCAAATGTAAATTTCAAAATTGCATCAAATTTTTATTATTCATTTACAATAAAATACTGAATATTGTTACATTGCATAAATATACAATTAATTCACAATCTTTAGAATCAAGATATATCATGCTGTATTGCACATATATACATCTGTAATAAATAAATTTTCCTATTTAGTTCTTAAATTAAATCTAATATAAATTTTAGGGATTTTTTATGTTTCAAAAACCTGCTTAAAATTTAATTTAAAATGTATGCTATAAACTTTTAATGCACAACTTAATTGTGGTAGAGTTACGGTTTGAGAAAATTTTGGACAAAGTGGGGATCGATTTACATACGGTCTTGTATCCTTAACGTAATTCCAAATATGAGTCGACTTAACACTCTTTCTTGCGTTGCCCTTCAAGTGTCAGTGTCAGTTTTCTTCATGTTTTGGCTTTTGTTGAAGGTTTGCTTGGTTTTCTCTTGTTTGTCGAGTGGATTTCTACATCTTGCAAAAACTTGAACTTCTTTTATTCTTGTTTGACTCTTTTTGATTAATAAATGTTACCTTTAAAAAAATAATAAAAAACTTAAACAACATAAGTTAAATGTTTTGGATAGAGAAATAATATTGTGTTAGATTTAATTGTTTGAATACTGTAGTTAGTACTACAATTGCTAAATAGAATAGTTGTTTAATATATGTCATGTTTTAGAGATTTTGACTTTTGATATCATATTTTAGAAAAATTATATCATAGTTGTTGGTGATGCTCTCCATATGTATCAGAGGGGTCTTCTTTTGAGAACTTGGTAATTCTTGAGAGATATGTGAGATATAACTTAAACAATAAAAAATTAGTTGAAAAATAAAATCTAATATAAATTAAAAACTTCTATTTCCTCTCTCCTATTTTTCCTCGTTCATATTTCTCTCTCTTCTCTTTCCATATCATACATGTACACAAAATTAAATATGAACTCAAAGTGAACACATTCTTAAAAATACTATTATAGTATGTGAATAAACTATATAAATCTACGAGATCTAATATAGATTGTGAACATATTATGAACACAAACTAAATCAATAAAACTAAATCTAAGTATACCATTTATGAAAACCATAGTAAATTTTTTTATATTAAAATTGTTTATATTATATTCACAATGTGTTCACTTTTTATACACGATGTGTATATTAATAAAGAGATATGAGAGAGACGGAAAAAGATAAATTTGAAATTTACTAAAAAATACATTATTTTTTTTTTAATAAATAACAATAATTATATCCTTAATTATCTCATTAATTCATAATATTAATTATCTTAATTTAATGGACTATGATGAATCTCACATATTTTTCATTTCAAATGATCAAGTCACATATGTGTTAAATAAATTTACTTAAAGCGTCTCTAACGGTTGTTATAAGAACCCATTTTTTATACTTCTTTTAGGAAAGACAACATATTATATATATATATATATATATATATATATATATATATATATATGAGCGATCAAATAAAAACCACTCCAATTTGTAAAAATCGTAAAAACTACTCTCATCCGTCGTCAATTTTATGAATTTTTTTCATGAAATTGTTAATCTTGTGAAATTGTTTCATATACTACTTAATGAAATTTTAATGAAACTGTTTCATGTATTTCTCTAAAATTAAAATAATGAAGATGATAATATCAATGATTAACACCCTCCACAATAAAAATGGTTAATCAACCTCTCATAATTACCAAAAAATAAACAAAATGAAAAATTATGATTGGTTGAATGAGGTTTTCACGGTTTTTACAAATTGAGTGGTTTTTATTTGAACCCACCCATATATATATATATATATATATATA
>NC_037540.1:7650330-7674571 GCF_001531365.2 Cynara cardunculus var. scolymus
ATATATATATATATATATATATATATATATATATAGAGAGAGAGAGAGAGAGAGAGAGAGAGAGAGAGAATTACAACAGCCTTATAAAGAAAATTTGCGAGGAACAAATACTTTTATATATTTTTTTAATATATTATTTTCAACTCAACAAATTAAGAACCTACGTGTTATTCTAAGATAGTAATTCTTATAAGATTGTCTTTTGTAAATACCATGTATATATTTTAAACATCAATAATTATTATATAAACATAAAAAAAACATATAAAAACCTAACGAATTGTCATATCACACACAATTTAAAATAAAATCAAGATTCTTATACAATAACTTAAAGATTTGATTATTTATACAAAATTTCGAGTGATTTTAATTTCTTATGAAATTCATGTTTAAAAAATCTCTCATTAAAGATGCTTAAGAGTCAAGACTATGGTTTTAGTTTAACCTCTCCCTTTTTAAAGATTTTATTCTAACAACGATCTAATTTATGTCACACGTTGTCGAATCATTCGGTGTGTTCATTTTCTCAAACTATATTAATTTTGTTGTTGAGTTATTAATTAAAAAATACGCAAAAACCAATCATAATTGCTTTCTTAATTTTTAAAAAAGAGAAAAAAGAAAAGGCATTTGAGTTTGTTTATTTGCAATAAGTGATAGACGATCTACCACTCCATCCTCATGCTCATGTTGTATCCAACAAGGTTCATTAACTTAATTTTGATACATATTTTTAAATGTTAAAACCAAACTTATAATAACAAATCTGAACCGATTATTTTATTATTACTGTACGTCGTAGTTTTAATTGTGTTTGGACACTTTATTTTTTAGCGTTGTATATTATGTTATGGTGTTTTTCAAAAACTTGCCGCTTTTAAGAAACCGAGTCTAATGTTTGATATTCGATACCGATTATGCGTCATGTCATCTGCACACCCTTACATTAACCGACTTTATAAAATCACATATAACTTTATAAATGAACTAATCATTTTCATATTTATTTTTTAATTACTCTTTTTGGTTTGAACATATGGGAGTGTGGATTGAATATAAAGGAAGGGAGACAGGTGTCGGGTGGATTTTACAAAGTTAGGCCCACACAACACAATTGATGGAGGTGTGTTAGAAGACAACACGCACCCCCTTCTCACCAAACAAAAAGCAGCTTCTGCTTTTTCCAACTCCCCTACGTGTCCACTCTTTCAAAATATCCCATTTTCCATTTATTATTTTAAAACATCAACTTAACGCTAACCAAAATTATGGTTTACCCCGCTCGCCACCTTACTTATTTATTTATTTATCGTTTACAAAAATTCAAATAAATATTTGTTTATGCTGTTAAGAAAGGTAATAAAAACTGTACTTTATTCATTAAATAGTTAATAGCAATTATAAAATACCATCATATTGATTGACGGCTACAATTACCTGTTATCGAAGCTGGTTTACTTTAGCTTTAAAACTGAAACTCATATTTATGAAAGTTTAATTTATATTTTCTAAAGTTAAAAAACACGTCGCTTTAATATAATATTATATGTATATAAGATATCGGTTACGTGTCTAAGATTCTGTGATTGACAAAAGATATATATGAAGCCGAAGCCGAAGCCGAGGATAATTGAGCTGCATCACATGTCCAAACATAACATCTATCTTTTAACTATAAACTAAAAGATCATAATAGAATAACCTACAAAATCTCGGTTGTTCGATTCCCAATTTTATCATTTAATTAATCGAATATAAATAATATTTATAACAACCGAATCGAATAAACCGAAACAGATTTTTTTATTAACCTGAATATCTAATTCGTTATGCGAGCCGACTAATATCAGGGTGACCACCTGCTTTGCAGATAATTCGGAGTCCCCACATTTGAACCTCCGTGACCACAAGTAGATTTTTATTCCTCATTGGATTTGAACCTGAGACCTTATGGTACTTTTGATCTTTGAAGTCAAGCTCAAACCAATCAGACACCATCGTTGTGGTTTTATAGCGACTTTTTCTTCCAGTTGAAGGTAATCTAAAATGAAATGAAGATGACTGAATTACTGCTAATAGTAGTTACATTATTTTTAGCAGATTAAAATCTAACTTAACAAATTAAAAACACAAAGTTGTTTATAATCAAAACACAAGTAGTCAATAAAGTGTGAGATGCTGGAATTTTTTATTTGATTAATAATCGCAGGCATCAATGATTGACCATTTGTCACCGAGCAAATAAACATAATTAGGGTTGTAAACAAATCAAATGAACACGAACGGAGGTTTGTTTATGCTCGTTCATTTAACTTAACCAAACAAACGAACAATACATACGGTAAATGAACGTATTTTTTTGTTCATGTTCGTTCGTTAAGAAAACGTGTTTGTTCATATTCGTTGACGTTGGTTCATTAATATGTTAAACGAACAAACACAAATGAACATAAATCAACCACCATTGTCAATCGTTTCATGTTTGTTCATTTAATTAAACAAAAAAAATGTGTTTATGTTCGTTCATTGATTAAATAAACGAATTTTCCATCAAAACGATTCATTCAATAAACACAAACAAGATAAGAGACATCACTATCACTTACCTGCTAACATTATCGGTACTTGTCATTGCTCTTACTGAATAAACGGACCATTAGAATCGGTGCTGAAATTGAAGCATGTGAAATACAAGTATTTATAAGTATATAAATGTGAATGATAAGGCCGTACGGCAGCACACGAATATAAACTCTCCAGACACACATCCTTGGAGCTCAACACCAGATTTCCCTTTATGTTATTGCTCTCCTACCTAGAGTGAGAGAGAAACTTTAATCAAGCGAGATGAAGCAACAGCTGTCGTCGATCAACACAACGTCGCCGGAGATCAAATATTTATCTCTCTTTGCCTCCGATCACCGTGACTTCCTTCTCTCTCCCACCGGAGCTCAGGTCCCCTCTCTTTTTCTCTAGAATTTTTGGTGCATGACGCAAAAACAGTTCCGTTCAACATATATATAGTAAAATTTGAATTGAAGTAGACTTTTTTTGTTAGATCTAGTTTTGGATGTTTGAAGATTGAAGGAAATAATTTTTTTTCTTTTCAAAATTAGACAAGAAAGACGAAAACCTCTTTAGCATGAAGAGAGTGGATCTCCAAATTATTCGCCATGGATTATATATGCTGTAGACATCACTTACGATTTGATTATGAGTTCAGTTCTGCTGATTTATGTATCCGTACAAATTAAATCGTTGTTCATGTTGATCGTAGACGAATAAATTTGTTTGTAGTGAAATTAAGAAATTAGAATCCGATGATGATGGTGAATCTAGAAAATAAAAGGCATAACACATCGAATTTTTATTATTTGATTTCAAAATTCTTTCATCCGTAGCCATGTTCTTGGCGTTTACACCTGAAATTGTGCATTGTTGGGTTAGTAAAATGGTTGCGGTTTCCCGATAGGGTTCATGGATCTCAATGTAACCGCTTAGTTATAGTCACATTCTGGAGCCATACAATTGAATATACCCAAAATCACCGTTTTAACAACAAAAAACTAATGCTATTAGTTTATTTAGTGAAAACTGGTTGCTACATTTTGTATGAATTAACTTTAGTGATGCTATTTTGGTGCCAACTCACATGTTTTCATAACAGAAGGTTGCTGCCACATCCTATTTATTGCACACATTTATTTAACATAGTTGGTAAACGTACTAAAACAATGTGGTAATTATCAAAGAACCAAAACCCATATTTTTTGGGTTATGGCCTATCAATATTTTTTGGGTTATAGCCTATCATATACTAAATTTTCAATAAATTCAAAAAATAAGACTTTTTTTAAGAACGAGGAACATACCCGAAGCATATAAATGGGCCATGAAAATAAAAAAAAGTACATGATGCATGCTTTATGGTACTTATTTTTCTCTCTAAAAACCCAAAAAGATTTCCATAAAACTATTGTGTTGTAAGAGGAATCCCATAATTCATAAATGTAAGGTGGCTCTCCCTATCGATTGCCATTTTCTCTTTGCAGAAGTGGGGCTGCCCTTTGCACTATTTCCACCATAAAACATTTTACACATGGGGAATCATGTACGTAGATATTTTTTTGGCTCCAGGACCAACATTTACTTACAACTGTATGTTTAGGCATTGTTGGGTACAATAGTAGGGTACTCAAAAATATTTTATTTTTATGTTATTTTATATAAACATCCAGTTTGATGATCGACTTTTAATGGTCGACTATTTTTATTTTTAACTTTGGTTCATTTTGATGGGATATTTCAGTTTGATTTTTTTACATTAAGCCAAACTTGGATATATCTCCATTTCAGATTAAGATTTCCGAGCTTGAAGACAAAATTGTGGGCATTTACTTTTCAGCAAACTGGTATCCACCATGCCAAAGTTTTACCAAACTCTTGATCGAAGTATATGAGCAAATCAAAGAGAAAAATGGATCAAACTTTGAGATCGTTTTTGTTTCGTCTGATGAAGATTTGAATGCATTCAACAACTACTATCAATCCTACATGCCATGGCTCGCGATTCCATTTTCCGATTTGGAAACTAAGAAGGCATTGAACAATAAATTTGATGTTGAAGGGATTCCATGCTTGATCATTTTACAACCCGATGGTACGAATATTATACATGATGGAGTTGAGTTGATTTACCGTTATGGTGTTGAAGCGTATCCGTTCACTAAGGAGAGGTTGGATGAATTGTTGAAGGAAGAAAAGGAGAAGCACGAACGACAGACTTTGTCGAATTTGCTTACAAATCATGATAGAGATTTTGTTTTGGCTCATTCAACATCCAATGAGGTTAGTTCATATCGTTTTTCATATGCTCGTGCAAGAATATGTTGATGAGTTGTTCAACCTATAGAGTGCAACTCATGAACATATTTTTGTGAAAAAGAATGTTTGGCTCTTTTGGAAAGTAATCTAAAAGTGTTTCCTATATGCTCACATGGTATCAGATACGAGGTCTACCATATTAGGGACTGAATGCTCTTGGACAATTTGTTAGTGTCCGTCTGGCCTCTGTTGAAGCAGACGTATTTTAAGTCCCACATTAACTAAACTTATACCATTTCTTCTTGATATATGTTAGAAAATTCCTTTTTTATCTCTTTGGAAACCCTTTTAAAGAGGTCCACGTATCTTCATTTAGGAATTTAAAAGTGGTTTGCTTGATTACGCCAAATTGCCAATAGACGCCAAAAGTTTCATAAAGTGTAGTTTTTTGCGGTTGGAATTCAACTTTAATTTCCCTTTTAAAGTGTAGTTTAACGTTGCATTCATTTTAAAATATATTGTTAATTTTAAAAACAAAAACAAACGTAGAGGTGTTTTTTGTGCATGAAAATTTATGTGATAAATGTTCAAAATGCATTTTCAGAACATCAATATATGAAATGAATACCGATAATGATTGATAGTTCAGGACTTAAAAAACATCCCATCCCATGACATGATATGAAATATCTTACAATTAAAATAATTATTGAATCCTAGGAGTCAAAAGAGATTTTCAGGTTGTCCAGCTCTCTTAAGCTTAGACGGCTTAATAAATTACACATAATTTAACCGTTTTTGTGATTTTACACTAAAGGTCAACCCTAGGTGTACAGGCGTCGTGGCCCTGCAATCTTAGTTCGTGGCCAGAGTGTGAATCATATGTGATTTTACACGTAATTTCAATGTAAAATGACATGTGATTCGACCATTTTCTTATATTAGTTACCTTCTTTTCGTATAAACCTGACAATTCTTAGTCATATTCAATAACATTACGGTAAGTAGTTAGGAAGAAATTAGAAAACTTAAAAAGTTATTGACGAAATTGAGCAATCTTACAAGACATAATAACTAAATGCCTTACTAGCTTTATCTATGACATTTTTTTAAAAGTGTGGTTAATATGTTATATGGGACATTTTAAAACATATCATGTAAAAAGACTAACAAAACGATCTATTTATTGTGTTATTAGTTTGGCTAAATTCTTTCATAAAACTTGCTAGATCGTTTAATTTCGTTTTAACAAATTATTGTAATATCATAGGACACACAGTTACGAGTCCAAACTCATAAAGCATGTGATAATCACATAAGGACATTTTTTTTACAATACATATAATTGTTTGATATTTATATGTAATGTGAAAAGGAAATTGGAATAATATATAAATATTTGGCTGAAATTATGAAAAGGTTGAATATTTGTTTCAAAATATTGGATTAATCCAATCAAATCTATTGGATAACCAATAGGATTATTGATCCAATGAAGTCATTCATTGGATTGGATTGGATGAATAAAGATAATGGAATTGGACTAATCCACAAACTTCAGCCTATAATGAATGATTGGATCAGATCAATTGCACCTAAATTCGTCCATACGATTTAAACTGGTTGTCGTAAGTCTAAATGCATGCAATCAATTAAAGAGGTAGATTTAGCTTAATCGAGTTTCTAATACTATTTGTTGGGCCCTGATATATTTGTGAAAACATTGTGCAGGTATCAGTTTCTTCCTTAACTGGCAAAACCATTGGGCTCTACTTTTCGGCCCAATGGTGCCTCCCAAGTCTCAAATTCACTCCCAAGTTGATCTCCATTTACCAAAAGATCAAACAAAAACTAACCCAACAACAAGAAGACTTCGAAATCATCTACATCTCCAGCGATCATGACGATTTAGAGTTCGACACCTCTTTCAACACAATGCCTTGGCTGGCCCTCCCGTTTCGTGATTCCACCCCTAAGGACCTAACCAAATACTTTGATATCCGGGGTATTCCCAGTTTGATCATTTTGGGTCCCGATGGTAAAACCGTCACAAAGAATGGCAGAAGTCTCATTAACTTATACGAAGAAGAAGCATACCCTTTTACTGAGGCTCGGGTGGAGCTATTGGAAAAACAGATGGATGAAGATGCAAAGAATCTGCCGAGTATGGAGTTACATTCGGGTCATCGCCACCAACTCACGCTCGTGTCTCAAGGGAACGGTGGCGGTCCCTTCATATGTTGTGATTGTGACGAACAGGGTTCGGGTTGGGCGTATCAGTGCATTGACTGTGGGTATGAAGTGCACACCAAGTGTGTTAAGCCTGTGGTTCAGACCTCTAGTGGTTGATCAATTAGTTAAGAGATTGACTCCATTTGAATACCTTTCTATGATTAATTAATGTCTAACTAATTAATATTTGCATGCCTACCAAATGGTGGCATATGGGTTGATGGTAGATTTTGGAATGATTAATTGTGTATGATAATCTTGAATTACGTACGCTTTCCTCTTATATACGTTCTTTATTACAAAAGATTTCTGAATTAATTATACAAAGAACAATTAAAACTAATAAACGAATTTCAATGCATGTTCGCTCGTTTTGATTATGAGTTTTCTATAACCTATATATGCATATATATATATATATATATATATATATATATGGGACCATTCAAGAAAGAACTGAGTTGTTTATGGTAACCGTGAGATCTAATCTCAATCACACAAATTAATAATCAGTGATTGAAAATAAAAGAAAAATTAATTACTGAAATTCCAAAAATAACTCTCCAATATTTAATGTGAATATGTAAATAAGGGCAAAATGGTCAATTTTTTTAATTTAATAAGACTATTTTGAGCGCCCTAGAAATCCGTTAATCTTCTAAAATTATATTTCATCAAATCAAAACAAAAAACACAAAAGATCTTGTTGGTTGTGCGAGAAGAGGTGGAAAACAATTTGTAGGCTTTGGTTGGATATGTTGTGTTACATTGTAATAAAAAATATCGTGGTTTCATGTGCTACCCAAAAGATTGTGGTTTCAACAGAGATGTGAAGTTGCTGCATAAACACAAGAAAATAATCCAATCAATGAGCATTCAACTACACTTTGTGTAATATCTTAATCACATAGTAGCAAACCATACAAGATAACCTCCAAACCATTAAACCCATGGTGAGAATTCTTTGGTAACCTACGACCAAGAACTCATAAGTTATAAGGGGCTACAAATTCCAATAGTTACTGATGTAGGACAGTGTGTTACAATACCAATAGTGTATTAGGTAACACAAAATGTTGTGTTACATTGTGGCAAAAAAAATTGTGGTTTCATGTGATAATTTAGGAATGTAAAATAAAAATTAAATTGAAACGTATGAAATTAATAAATAAATATTTAATCTAAATTTAGTAATTTATTAACATGCTCTTTTACATTAATTTAAAAAAAATAATTAATATATTAAAATGATTGGTCGAGATTGGATCTCACGATTACCACAAACAAAACAATTATATATATATATATATATATATATATATATATGTTAATACGACATATTTATGTTGATATTGATAAATGATTTGATTTAGATGAAAATCCAAGTAACCATAAATAAAGGTAGTTAATAATTATGGGCGAATAGAATAAATGGAGGGTTACTTGTACGTTATTAATTTAATAATAAATAGTTATAAGTAAGATTTTATTATGTTTACGTTTTGGATAAGAATTGAGAAGGAAAAGGTAATGAAAAGAAAGCACCCGGAACCATATATATAATATGATTCCTTCTCCATTTTATGTTCAAGACGCCACGCTACTCATCAATATCATACAAACCATTTCTACTTTTTTTTTTCTTTTATTAATTCTAGCAAAATGTTTAATTTTTAATTAAATCTCGTAATTATGAGAGTTTATTACTTGGATTAATTAAGAGAACTAAAAAGCAAAAATATATAGAAATTACATATTTTGACAAGATGACGAGATTATATTAGGGGTAGTTGTTTTCTTTTCTTTTCAATTTTTGTTATTAAATGCTTTCTACAAAAGACTACCAAAGTTGTATATTAAAACAATAATGAAATGAGTAAAATTACTAAAATACCCTTGACTTAACGGAACTTTATTTATAGATTTAGGGGCAAATGATCAATCTGATCTCTAACAAAAATTAAAACACAGAGATACAATCTATTAGAATTTTTTTTTGAGAGATCAAATATGTGATTAATTACTGTCTGCTATCTATATAAACAAATGTCATATGATCCTTGTTATATATAGGTATAGGTTACATAAATATTTCATCATATAGAGCTAGCTATGTACACATTTCACAACTACCTTGACGAAAATGTATTTACAGAAATACTAATTTAACGACAAATTAAAACCTATGACGGGAGTACCCTTTTGCGCCGTGAACGATTTATATATAACACAAAGAATATGTAACAAAAAATGAAAAAATATGTGATCGGAAAATGAATAAATTAGGTAGGTAGATGAATGAATATGAATATGAATTGGATTGGATGGATGGTTGTTGACAATATTATAGGCTTCTTCTGCATACTGGGCATGAATTATGGGTACGAAGCCATTGCGATATGCATTCTGGATGAAACTTGTGGTCACACTTTGGAAATATTCCAGCTGAATTCCCAACCTCAAAATCCTGTTATTTTATTAAATATAACAAGATTCATTAAAAAAGTTAATAAATAGTATATATATATGACATATATATTCCATGCAAAGTATGGTACGTACCTGAAGGCAAATTGAGCAACAAGTTGCATTTCCAGAAGAGTCAAAGACATCGTGCTTTGATATTTCAATCTTTGGAAGCTTCACCAGCTTTTCACAACTTTCAACCTGCATCAGTTCATTAATTACCAATTTCAGTTTCAAAGAATATTCAATGCTTCATTAATCAATAATATAATTCCACCTGGAATTCTCATTCTCTCTCTCTCTCTCTCTCTCTCTCTCTCTCTATATATATATATATATATATAAAATTAATTAATTAATTACCTTGCTAACTAAGAATATATGATCTTGATCTCGAAGAAGTTTTGATTCCACATCAGCTGCTACGATATCAATCTGCAACCAAAATATATTCACACATTTTATTGATAATTAATTAAAGAAGAGTGAAATTTCAGAAGATGAATTATTATTAATTAATTTACCAGGTGAAGGAAGCAAAGATGTTGATCATGATCATCAGAACGCAAATAATCGAAGATGGCTGTAATTAATTTTTGTGACAAAGCTACCCCTGATGCTGCACCCATCATGACATCTTGTAAGAAGCTCATTTTGTGCTTAAACCCGATCAATGCTCCTGCTACTGCTCCAATTGTACCCCCAACTACACATACCACATATATATTAATCAATAATTTCATTGTAGGGTTAATTAAAGAGGTAATATAACATTATATATGTACGTATGTATGTATACTGACCTACGCCAAAGTGGAAGATGAAGATGAGAAGGAGTGCTTGGAAGAAAAGTTGAGAAAGTATGGAGCTGAAAAGATGTCTTATACTGCCACCATAATCATCATATCCACTTTTTAATGACGAAAAGGAAAAGAGGCCGAGTTTCTTCATCATGATTGTGTTTTGTAATTGAGATGACATAAGGAATAAGTAAAAGCTGATGTTTATATATGCATGAAACCAGACATGTCTTGGAAAGCAAACAGAAAGAAGAAAGCAAGAAACTTCAAATGAACAAGTCTTGATGTCAGAAGTATTCAAACCCCATTTGCTTAACCAATTTCCCGATTGATTTGAAATACATGGAATTGTGTGTAGGAACGTTGGTAGAGGGTGACAGGACAGACATATTAAAGAAAAGAAATGATATTCTATTCCAAATTAATGAGGGTCGAGAAGTGAATTAGAATGAAGGGTCAACGGGGGCAACTCAAGTGAGTCAATTCAAAAACCTGCCCAACTCTTTCAGTCGCCGGTTTGAAAGTCATTAGATGATTTTAGTTTTTAAATTTGATTATTTTCATTTTAGATAAGTAGAACGGTATTCGTGTAAAAAGTGAAATACATCTTCACTTTAATGTTTCGTTTTATTTTTTTGTTTCTATTGATATAGTACGGTTTATATAGTTTTAATAAAGATAATGTTTTTACTTTTGAATAAAAATATATTTGAAGATATAAAAATCTGAAAAAATATATCGATATTAATATCAAATTAACTATTTAAAAGTTCTCATTTTTTGGACATTATAATTTAATTTATGTTTGATAGCGAAATAATTTATTTTTTGGGTTTAACAATATGATTTTTTATAAAGATAATGATTCTGTATTAGAACTTAATGATTATTCTAATTATATTTTAAATTTTTTATATTTAAAATGAGATTTTATCTTGTATTTGATTATGTTTATCTGCAATTAGTTATACGAATTCAAAATAAAGCTTTAATAAGTTGTACTTACGTACAATTTACTTGTAATCTTAAATTTTAAGTAATATGCATTAAGAAACAGTACTTTATGCATAAAAAATATTTTTTAAATTTTTTTATCAAATACTTTATAATATAATATAGCTAATGAAATCATAATTTTTATTCGAACACTAAACCCAAATTACAGTAATCAACTTAAATGTATGTCAAGCGCCCCTCATTTTTCAAGACAAACCAAATTCTTTTATTTATACAAGAAGAGTATTTGTATAATATAATGAAATATATATTTTAATTTTAATGTTTCGATTTATTATTTATCTATGTCGATATAATACGATTTTTTAGTGGTTTTGAGAGAGCGATAATGTATTTTGTTTTTCAATAAAATATAAATCTAAATATATCATAAAATTTTGGAAAAAAAATATCGATATTAGTATCAAGTTTACTATTTAAAGTTCTGTTTTTTTTGTGTAATTTCTTTAGTTCAATATTTTATTTATAATGATTATTCTAATTGTATTTTAGATTTTTTATATTTAAAATGAGATGTTCATCCCGTATTTAATTATGTTTATCTATAGTTAGTTACACAAATTCAAAAATAAAGTTTTAATAAGTTGTACCTACACATGATTTACTTGTTATCTTGAATTTAAGTAATATGCATCTATAACAGTATTTTATGCTTAAAAATGGTTTTTAAGAGTTTTTGTCAAATGTTTTATAATACTAGAAGGGTACTCGTTGTTTGTAATCTTGAATTTAAGTAATATGCATCGATAACAGTATTTTATGCTTAAAAAATGGTTCTTAAGAGTTTTTGTCAAATGTTTTATAATACTAGAAAGGTACTCGTGCAATGCAACGAGATAAATCTCCATTTTAATGTTTAGTTTTTATTCTTTGTTTCTATCGACATAATACGATTTTATGTGGTTTTGACAAATTGTGAATCATAATCATTTGATTTCATTTATGCAATCTTTGTGCTTCAATATTTGTCATTTTTAAGTTAGAAATTGTGAATTAGATCCCTTGCTTTGACTTGCTTGTTCGATTTCCTAGAGGAATTTTGGAATCCATAATCATTCTTGGATTTCTCTCCATGGCAAACAATACTAAATTGATAAGCGTGTTAGTTGCAAGTGTTGTAAAATCTAAATCAATCAATCGACATCAGACTGTTTGTTGGTTAGTTTTGGTGCTTGTTTAATCTTAGTGCAACTGACAATTAAACTCCAAGTCCGTGAGTGGATTATATTAACTACTTAGAGATTGGTTGTTGAAGCATTTCATACTAGTCATGTTTTTTCTAACCAACAGGACATTGACGTGTGTTGGTGTTCAAGCTAATTTGAATTATTTTAAGAAAATATTTAATTGAGTTTTGATGATAAATAATCTAAAAGTTAGTTGATTGACACCTATTGCTAGATTTCATCTTCTATTGCTTACAATTTTAATTCTCTTTATATGCTTCGCTTAATTTTCAACTTTCCACCCCCCCCCCCTTTTTATTTATAGCTGTTAAAATACATGCATATGACATCGTCTTAGACTTATGATTGATCACAATGAGTTTCTGACGAGACAACCCTACTTATCACTATCACAATTTGTTTTGCATTAAAGGTAATAGGATTTATTATAAGATTTTATTATTTGTCGGACTCGACACCTGTCAATTTTTTGCAATGTTGTTGGGGACTCGACAAGATTTAACTGTTTATGCCAATATCGTTTCATGTTGGTTAATACGTGTCTATAGATCGGGACATTGAGTAAACCACTAAGAGGTTAAGAAGAAATCCAAGCTTCGAAAGAAGCAAGGAGAGTCGACTTCTTCACCGGTACTTAATATTTGGAAAGATATTGAGTTGTCTACCGATTCAGAGAACGAAAAGATCTTGCATTTTTTTAGGAGGATAAGCCTCATTTCAAAGAGGAAGAACCAATCATCAAGACCAAAGAAGAACAGGAGATGCAGCACCACCTCCCGAGCGTACTCTAAGACAACGGACAGTAGAGATGATCATTTGCGGGTCCGACCCAGTTTTTTTTTTGTCCAACGGGTCTAATATTGTAAACCAATGCCCTTTTTTCAGGCTTGACAACTTGCCATTGCCCGTCCTATAAACGGGCCGAGCTTACCCACGGGCTAATGAGCCTAAAAAGTGTAACTCTTATCTATACTATTATAAAACATTTGACTAAAACTCTTAAAAACAATTTTTTATGTATAAAATATTGTTTATTGATGCATATTACTTTAAATTCAAGATTACAAGCATAATATGCATGAGTACATCTTACTAAAGCTTCATGCTTGAATTCGTGTAACTAACTGCCGACAAACATAATCAAATACATGATAAACGTCATTTTAAATATAAAAAACCTAAAATATAATTAAGATAATCATTAAATTCTAACCGAATGTTTAATTATTATCTTTATAAAAAATTATATTATTATTAAATTACATAGTTAATTTGATACTAACATCGATTTATTTATTTTCAAATTTATATTTCATCAAAAAATAAAAACATTACCATTTTCTCAAAACCACATAAAATCGCATTATATCAATAGAGACAAAGAATAAAAACTAAACATTAAAATCGAGATTTATCTCGCTGTATTACGCGAGTACCCTTCTAGTAATTAACAAATGTGAAACCAAAAAGTAAAGAAAAAACACCATTGCAATTAAAACTTTAAACAACGACTGACTATATTGTTGATCGATAAGGACTTTTGATATAAAGATGCTAATAAAGATAATGTAGAGCATTTTGGGTTCTCAAGAGTCAAGAAAAACCAAAGAGTCCTGACTCTCATCCTATAACTTTAATAATTTAATTTTAAAATATATTACTATAATTTTAATTAACAGTAAAAATTAATTTTAAAACATAAACGGGGTAGGCGGGCCTGACCATATTTATTTTTACATTGCTCATTTTCGTCCGTTAATTTTAACGAACAAACCTGGGCCCGCCAATCTTCTTGACAATGGTTGTCCAAACCCGTATTTCTAGCGGGTCGGATGGGCCGAGACTAACGGGTAGTCCTGCCCATGAACAACTCTAGTGGACAACACCCAATTTCAACCAGCAACCTCTTTGCGTCACTTGTCCTATAGAAGAGGTAAATGCAGAACTTAAGACCTTTTTAATACACTTACTACCTCATTTTCATGGTTTTGACAATGAGGACTCGTACAAGTAACCAACCGAGTTTCACATGGTATTCCTAGGGATCAAGCCACAAGGCACCACCATGGAAAATCTCAAGTTGAAGGCATTCCCATTCTCCCTGGTTGATGAAGCTAGGAGTTGGCTTTTCTATTTACCGTCAAGATCTATCACCAGCTAGGCACAAATAGCACGAGCCTTCCTAAACAAATTCTTTCCCTCGTCCAAAGCTACAAGTCTTAAACGGGAAATCTACAAGATCAAGCATAAATATGTGGAGTCACTCTGCGAGTATTATGAGTGCTTCAAGCGCCTATGTGTAAGTTGCCCTCAACACGACATTTCTGATGAGTTATTAATCCAATATTTCTATGAAGTTTTATCGCAGATGGAACGGAAAGTGATGGATTCTGCTAGCGAAGGTGCGATTGTGAATAAGGCCCTGACTCAAGCAAGGACGTTGACCAATAATATGGTGGATAACTCCAAGTAGTTTGGACCATGGGGTGACATAAGTCGAGGAATGAGTGTGGTACATGTTAGATCCTTGAAAACTAAAATACTGATTTGACTAACCTTATGAAACTACTTGCGATTGGAGTATAACAAGTGAAAGCATGTGGGATTTTTCCACCATGGACATCCAACCGATGCATGTCCCACTCTAGTTGAAAGAGCAAGTTAATGTCGTAAGGGGTGGCAATTTTCAGAGTTGGCAGAATCGGGCATTGGACCCATTTTTGAGTACTTACAACCATGGATTGCGACAACACCCTAACTTGAGCTACGCCCTGAGGCAAGTTGAAGATCAGTTCCAACAAAGGCTCCCTTTCAGCAGCTCCCACAATTCCAGCAAGCACATTAGTTCAGTCAACCACCAGGTTTTTATCAACAACACCACCAATCGAAGGTGCCATTTGATCAGTAGGATACCAACAACAACAACAAATGCCACTTCAAACCCCTAGTGGCTTAGATATGCCCCTTCATGGTTTCGTTGTAAAGAGAAAAATTACATTTCTGAAGGATACCACCATATTGTTTTGTTGGACGTCACCATATAGTTTTTGAAACTGAAATGTTAGCATAAAACTTTAATGGCTAAGATGATATGTAAATGCCCATACCTTCGTACAAATAGAACCAACAGATCTATACTAATATTGTGGAAAAAATTAAGTATCTTCTTACAGTCAAATTGTACCATGACTTTAAAAAAGAAATTAGGTCTGCATCTGAAGACGTAATCTTGTGTTTTGCTCAAAAGGTTAATGTTAATCCAATTTGTAAAAATGTATTATTCCCGAAATCAACATAAGTAGTTGACTTCTCCTTGGGTCAAACCGCAATTACTTTTCCCTCCAATCAAACCCAGGACTTCACAAACGTTTAATTCACCTTAAAGGTGCATCAGCTAAAGAATATATATAGAGAGGAGGAATATATGATACAAAACATGAAGCAAACATTAATACCGCACCTGATTATATATTATTCTGTTCTCGACGAATTAATTAAGATACCACACCTATATATATATATATATATATATATATATATATTATATATATATATATATATATATTATGGATTATAATTAAGGCAGATTTATAGCTAGCAGTGTAATATAAGACTCAAAAGACACGAAACAAGTCTTTATACATGGTATGCCTAGCTGCCATCGATGTTGAGCCATATCAAACTACAACATCTGATTAGCTAGCGTGCTTATTCCAGGACGACGGGACTAATCTGCGAGAATAACCTCTGCCAAATAGGTGCCTGCTGATTCATTCATTCATTCAAGCATTAATTAAATTAGCCACCAGGATATATATACATATAGGATGCAATCACGTACCTTGTTGAATTCCATGATTTTATGCTCATCGTGACGCAGTAGTTTCTCCAGATCTTTGGTTATAAGTTTAACCTAAAATATAACAGTGATAAATCCGTTAATTGATGAAGAAAACATAAATTTTTATCAAGATTAAGAAGTTTGTTGTGAATTTTAAGAAATTGGGGATAATCTACTGACCAGATGAAGAAGGAAGGCAAGTCCATCATCATCATTAGAATGCAAGTGATAAAAGGTAGCTTTAGTGAGGTTATATGAGAAAGCTGTCCCTGATACTATTCCCACAATTGCACCTTCCATCAACCTCATCTTGTTATTCCATCCTATCACTGCTCCTGCCATTGCTCCAAGTGTAGCCCCAACTGCACCCCACAAATTTATTCACATAACCACAGATTCAAACCAAAAGAAGAAGAAAAGAGTATATGCATGGTACTGACCAACTCCAAACTGGAAGATGAAGAACACAAAAAGTGATCGGACGACTACTGTAGAAACAATAGAGCAGCAAAGCTCTCTCATCTTCCTTTCAAAATTTCAACTCTGTTGAATCATTCAAAACTCAAAACATTAATGACAATGGTTATATGTGTGTATGCATATATATATATATATATATATATATATACACACATATATATACATACACATACATATATATGTTAGGGCATTTTGGTGGGAGAAAGAGCTTGGTAAGTAATTAGGTCAATTTTTTTTTGATTAACTTGGATATCCAACCCGTTACGCAAGCCGACTAATCCCAAGACGACCACCTGTTTTGCAGATAACACGAAGTCACCGTATTTGAACCTCCATGGCCACAAGGGGATTTTTATTTCTTTTTGGATTTGAACCTGAGACCTCCTGATACTTTTGACCTTTGGAGCCAAGCCCAAACCAATCTGGCACGACCTTGTAGTTGGTCAAAATTTTAATCAATTTACTTTTGAGATATATAATTTTTTTAAAGGAAAAACCTGTGGAAATTATTAATATGTTTATAGTATTTTAGATGAAAATAAAAGTCAAGGATGAAAAAAATATAGAAAACAATATGTAATAGCGTGCGAGACATGCCCCCATATTTTATGTCAATCAATTTTCACTTTCAATTTATTTCATTATTTGGTACGAGAAAATTGTTGTATATTTTCCTTTCAATAATTACATTGCTTACACATCTCATTAATTTAAATATTCGTAATTAGTCAATTATCAATTATTTATACTATATTATAAAACATTTGACAAAAACTCTTAAAGATCATTTTTTATATATGAAGTACTGTTTATTGATGCATATTTACTTAAAATTTAAGATTACAAGTAAATTGTGTATAAGTACAACTTATTAAAGCTTCATATTTGAATTCATGTAACTAATTGCAAATAAACATAATCAAATATTGGATAAACATATCATTTTAGATATAAAAAATCTAAAATATAATTAGAATAATCATTGAATTCTAACAGAATACTTAGTTATTATCTATATAAAAATTATATTATTAAACCTAAATTAAATTTTTTGTTAGTAAATCTAAATTAAATTATAATTAAAAATTTTGAATTAAGGAAATTACACCGAAACACAAGAACTTTTAAAAATATTAATTTGATACTGATATCGACGTAATTTTTTTTTCAAAATTTTATGATATTTTCAAATTTATATTTTATTCAAAAATAAAAACATTATCGTTTTTTCAAAACCACATAAAACTGTATTATATTGACATAAAAAAAGAATAAAACAAAACACTTAAATCAAGATGTGTCTCGATGCATTGCACGAGTACCCTTCTAGTCAATAATAACAATCGAATTCTTTTACCAACAATATCATAAGTACTTCAATTATCTATACTATATTATAAAGCATTTGACAAAAACTCTTAAAAACCATTTTTTATGCACGAAGTACTATTTATTGATGCATTTTACTTAAAATTCAAGATTACCAGTAAATTTTGCATAAGTACAACTTATTAAAGCTCTATGTTTGAATTTGTATAACTAACTGCGGATAAACATAATCAAATAGAGGATAAACATCTCATTTTTAAATATAAAAAATCTAAAATATAATTAGGATAATTATTGAGTTCTAACAAAATACTTAATTATTATCTTTATAAAAAAAATACTATTAAACCTAAATTAAGTTACTTTGTTACAATAAATTAAATTATAATAAAAAAAATTGCATTAAAAAATACACAAATAAAAACTTTTAGATAGTTAATTTGTTGCTAATATTTATATATTTTTTGTAAATTTTATATGATATTTTTAAATCTATATTTTGTTCAAAAATAAAAGCATTATCGCTTTTTCAAAACCACGTAAAATCGTATTATATCGATATAGATAAAAAAATAAAACCAAACATTGAAATCAAAATGTGTGTCGATGCATTGCACGAATACCCTTCTACTTAATAAAAATAAGTTTGTTTAATTTTTCAGTTTATTGAAATATTATTGTTTAGCAAGCATAATCTAGTTTGTTTTAAGAGCTACTTCATATAATTTTTTAAAAAAAGCTACTTTTAAATAATTTTTCAATAAGTTGCAAGGTTTTTTTTTTCATTTTTTTTTCCTATTATACTTATTATATGTTAGAATTGAGTAATTTATAATGTTTACTTTATAGATTATTTTACATATTGTTGTCTAGCTTATCAGCTAACTTATCCATACTTTTGCTAGACATAGCATTAGCAAAATACATAATAAAGTAACTTATGGGCTGTTTACCAAACACTTATCCAGTAAAATATAACAATATGATTTACTTACCAGGTAAGATTTTAATCAATCAAAACGACATTGTATGCAATAATTCACGCGGTAAGCGTTTACCGTGGTAAGAGTCGTCGTCCTTACTAGCTTACTGGGTAAAACTCATGGTTTTTGTCTCGCTCTTATCAGGTAATATTCTTGGTCCTTACCATATGAGGTAACGTGACTTGGTAAGCACTTACCCGAGTAAGTGTTCGGTAAACGGCCCCTAAGTTTCGTCCCTCTAGCGCATGGGTTTTTTCTGTTTTCGTCTCTACACTTTCATTTATTACAAAAATATTGGTACTAATTGCATTTCATTTTAGTTTCCATTCCCCAACTTAACGGTCGATAGCTTTTGTGTCGTAAAGTGTTTCATTTGGCCCCCTCTCGCTGTCTCTCTCACACACAAACATCTTCTCGTTGTTATCTCTATTCTATGGCAACCCACTTGAATAGGTAAACTCTTTTAAGTATTTTGAGATTAGACTTGGGTTTTGTAGTAAATCTAATATCGTGGTTGATTTTAATGTATCGGTACACTTAGGGACCGTTTACCAAACGCTTACTCGGGTAAACGTTTACCAAGTAATATTACCTCACCGTATGGATATGATAAAGACCAAGAATCTTACCAGTAAGAGCGATACAAGGACCAAGAGTCTTACCTGGTAAGTGAGGGCGACGATTCTTACCACGGTAAACGCTTACCGGGTAAATTGTTGCATACAATGTCGTTTTGGTGGACTAAAATCTTACCCGATAAGTAAATAATAGTGTTATATTTTATCGATAAGCACTTAGCGAGTAAGTGTTTTGTAAATGACCCTTAGTTTGAGACATGGATAAGGTTTTTAGAGGAGTTCTTGCTTGTTGGATATCAAGCCTTCATTTTTGGAAGCTAAAGATTTGGATTTAGAGTCTAGGTTTAATTTAACCTTGTAAGGTAAGTTCAATTTGCTTTGTGAAAAAATTGTACAGACCAAAAATGTTTATTTTGAAGTCTTAAAGATGTTTCCTTGATATTTATCATATGTGTTGAGTATTTGATAAGATTTACATCTTTGTGTATCTAACTTATAAATCTTGTAAAATGCTTACATCTGGGGTTTTGGATATTTTGTTAAATAAATCATGACTGTATTTTTTTCATGATTTATTTTATAATTGGAGGGTATTTGACGTTAATGCATATTTAGTATATTTGGTTTTATAAAATCAATCGGAGAATGCAGAGTATTGTGTTATAAGACATTTTGGAAATGTTCACGGTATGATTTCATTTACAAAATGATTGCCCAATCAATGATGGGTTTTGAACTAATCATACATTTGGATAATTTGTTTGCATAAACGTTGGTTAGATGCATTTTTTATAGCTTACATTGACTTTTCCATGGAGTATATTGGGTTGATTTGGTTTATTTGAGTTTTGGGACATTTGTCGAGTTTTATTTGCTCTATGATGAGCTTGGGGCATGATATGTATTTACTGATTTTTTTTTGTAAGAATTACATGTTTTGAGTGTGTTGGTCATTTATTTTGAGTCATGTAATTTAGACTGTTATGCATTAGATTCATAAACATATAAGTCAGTCGTCTTTGATGAGTGAGAAATCTTGTCCACACTTTGTGACCAATGCTCGAGTAGGCATTATGATCGTCTCAATATTGTGGAGGTAAATTCTTTATGAGTCAGACTACGAGACCATTAGACTTGTGGTTTTGATGTTTTAACCCTTATGCATGCGGGTCAAGTACATTGTGTTTCAAGTAGAAAGTTTGATGTTCCTATTGAATGTTAGTGAGTAGACACTAAAGGTCGAATGAGGACCTTGAGGTTAGAACTCAACTAGATAACGAATGTGCACTAAGATTCGGTATTTTTGTGGTGAAACTCAATAGAGTAGACACTAAAGATATTGTCGCCTTGAGGTGAAACTTGATGAATTAGACAGTAAAGGTATTGATGACTTGAGGTGACACTTGATATAGTGTGCACTAAAGTCAATAAATATGAGGTGTAATTCGTCACTCCGATACACGGCATATTTTTGTATTCTCGTCACGTTCAATGGAAACAGGTCTCCCCTATTACCTAAATTTTTTGTTTTTGGATATAGGTTTTATCCATGTTTTTGGTGTCGTTTTGCTTATGGAATGTTATCCATGATTTGTGGTTTTAAAAAATTGGAACTTATCCATGTTTTGATGTTTAAATAATAGCGTTTTATCCATGTTTTTAGTATTTGAATATTACACTATTTTGGCATTTTGTGAGAGTATTGAGTTTTGGTTCCATGATTAAATGGGTGTTTTGATTTATGCGTTTTCATCACAAAAATGATGTGGTAAAAATGTCGTTTTTATTCTAAATACATTTCATTTTGAAATTGTGATTTAAATAAAATATTTTTCAGTTTTACCGTCTTACATTTAAGACGAAAACTGTTTGAACTCATTAGACGTTAAGTGTAACCCTTTCTATTTGTCGGCATATACATCAGGTCCTCGTTAAGGAATGATACTAACGACATTGTTATGAGATTAATGGTAGTTAGAGTCACGAGAATGATTTAGCCATACAGGGTCGTCTTCCTTATGTTGGAGATAATGACACAGTAGTTGGGTTTTAATAACACTTGTCTCTAATCTGTACTTTGTGTAAGATTTGATTTATAATTCATTAATGTTAAACTTTTATTGTCATTCTACATAATTCGAGTATTGTTCGATTGATGTTTCATCAAAAAAAAAAAAAAATCAGATTAATCCATTTAGATAAATAAGTCATTTTTATATTTATTGATCATGGTCAAAATGTATATTAGAAATATAGAAAACAAGATATTAAACCACAAGATGGTGATTGATTGATTTGAACTTGGCTCCAAAGGTCAAAGATATCAGGAAGTCTCAAGTTCAAATCTAAGAAGAAATAAAAATCTCCTTGTGGCCACGAAGGTTCAAATGCGGTAACTCCGGTTTATCTGCAAAGTAGGTGGTCATCCTGGGATTAGTCGGCTCGCATAGCGGGTTGAATCCAGGTTAATAAAAAAAGATATTATTATTATTATTATTATTATTATTATTATTATTATTATTATTATTATTATTATTATTATAAAATGATATTATTAACAATAAGTTTGAAATACCTAAAATAATAGCGTTATCAACCTTGTCACACAACAAAGATTTAAAAGAACATTAAATGTGTCATGTCATGAATATGAATGCCATGTCTATGGAAAATATACCTTAACAATCCAAAATAATATATTTTTCCTTAAAACTGAATCATTCAAAGATTCAGGTATATATAGTTAGTAATGTCGATTCACACCGTCTCTCTTCTTTCAATTTTTTTTATTATATGACTTGCTTACTTATATAATATAAATATAAATATAAATATGAAATATATATGTATTTAAAAAATAATATTCAAAATAAATTATATATTATTTTAATTTTATTAACTATATATCAAAAAAACCAAGTAAAACATGTTTATACTAAGATTTAAATCAAAACGAGTAAAACATTGTATGTTCTAATCATAATAAATAATAGGGTCGTTCCTTAGCATGTTAATTGTGAGATTTTAAACAGGACCCCCGAAATTTTGGGGACTAAACTTACTTGTGTTTAGGGTCTTTTTTTATCGACCTATGTAAAATTATAGCCAAAATTATTTAGGTTTAAATTACTAAACTTACTTGTGTTTGGTTCAAATTACTGATAAAAAATGATGTCACTAGTGATAATGACAGTAGAAAATATCTCTTGTGATGTAGCCGGAGACGGGGATAACGAGTTACTAGCCCTATGCTAAGGGTTGGGATGAAGATAGGGGTGAAAGAGTATTCTTCGTTATGATTAATATAGTGATTTTAATTTATTTGTTAGGTTGTTGATTGATGGAGGACTGATTTTGATGTTTCATAGAGGTTAAAGGATCTTGCTTCGTTTACTTGATAGTGGAAGGGTGGTGGAGCACTGAAGATCTTTTTAAGAGGGCTGTTATGTAAATAGTTTAAAGGAGTCTTTGATTAAAAATATTAAACAGTAATCAATAAAAAAAAAGATAAAAAAGTCTAAATTTTTATTTCAGGAACGTATATATTATTCGTTTATAAAAAAAAATCAAAATTTCCATCACTGAATAGTATTAATTTATTGTGGTTGATACGAACTACCAAAGTATGATTAATAAATAAATGTAGAATGATTTGATCAAAAGCTTGAGGTTTCACGTGGAGATTTAAATTTACATACGTGGAGATTTAAATTTACATATCACGAATATTTGTTATTTTTAAACTTGGACGATTACGTGAAGAGTAGTGGATTGATGAACAACTCTTATCTTATATCATGTAACTAGAAATGCAACATATAATTTTATGTTAAAATAATATTAATTAAAATAATCAGTTGGTAAATTGAAAGAGCGTCTTTCTTTAAATATAAGATAGGGCATGAGTTCAATCTCAGTCTTCTTTATTAGCGTTAGCTACTGAGCGAGTTAAAAAAAGATCATCACATTGTCAATTTTTACCTAAATATTAATTAGGCGAAGGGTCGTGTGAGAAGGGAAGTGATATGAGAAGTATAAACTCTTGATCACTTTTGATTTCATGTTCACTCATGAATTGCGCTTTGAAAAAAAATTGATCATGTGCACCTCATACTCTAGTGTTGATATTTATTTAGGATTGATCCAAATGTAAAAATCTTTTATTATGATTCTCTGCATAACTTCTCTTTTCACCATAACCCAACCCGTATAAATTAATTTTAAATTATACTGGACAAGACGAAAGATCATGTGAGAATGAAAATTAAGTTGAAAAACGTAAGAAAGGATTTGGATTCTTAATCACCTCTAATCTCAAACTCATCCATGAATCACGTTTGATACAGAGATTGATTGCATCTAGCTGCATCTTATCCTAATGTGCATTGAGTGGATATCCCTTCTTATATTTCTCACCTTAACTCTTCTTCTCACCTGAATCTAGTCATACCGGATAAAGCCTTATATATGTGTGTGTATATATATATATATATATATATAT
>NC_037540.1:7677921-7716546 GCF_001531365.2 Cynara cardunculus var. scolymus
CACATAAAGCCATATTATAACATCGACTGAGATAAAGAATAAAATGAAATATTAAAAACACGATGTATCTCGCTGCATTGCGCGAGTACGCTTCTAGTATATATATAATGTTTTTTGGTTCCCATTAATGACGTCGCAAGAACTATGTCATGGGTTTGAACGTAACGCCTCACATCGGCCACCACGTGGTACATGATGCATTGACTTCCAAGTTGTGGATGGAAGGCAATCAAGGAAAATTCTAAATCTCCCACAAATAATTTTGTAACAACATAAATTAAACAATTTTTTTTATCAATCGTATCAAATCAATTCATATCAGTTTAATTGGTTTGTAGTATTATATTAACTAGTGTTTGACATCGCGCGTTGTACAATGACGATAAATTTTTTAAAAATTTATTGAAATTAGCTAAATGAGTCGATGATCACATTTAAATATTAAACTAATAAGAATCGACATTATCTTTGATAAATGAATCTAACTTATCATTATTGGTTGTTCTTTTAATATTATATATATATATATATATATAATTATTAAGTCTTATATATCAATTTTTTATTATATCAAACTTTGTGATTGGTTCAAAATCATAAAAAAGAAATATATGAAAATATTGATTATAATCATGAGGTGTATTAAGAGAATTATTTTACCATAATACATATCAATTTATCTTCTACATATATTCTCATAAAATATTTATATTCACCAAGCAATAATTGTGTTGTTATTTAAATTGATATAATTGTTGAATATTTTTGTAATTTGCTTATATTAGTTCATGATATACTCATTTGTAACATTGGTCAAGAAACCTCATTGAAACCACTTTTTTCCTATATGCGATTGCATAAAATGAAAATAATAGCTAATATTATGATCATTATAGATATATAAGAGTCTGACTGATTTGTTATTTTTTTCATTGACTTGTTCAAGCTTTTTAGATTTGTTTTAGACAGTTCATAGTTTGGTTTATTTATAAAAAAATCCTGAAAATAGAGGTTTTAATAAAATTATGTAAAATAAAAGATATGTATTATATTGAATTTCATATTTTCAATATAGGAATGGAAAGTCTTTTACATATATCAAATATTTTAAAAAATCAAAAATCTAAGAAAAAAATTGGTTTCTAATGTTTAGAGGATAACACCTCATTATGTTAGTTTAGTTTCTTCTTTAAGAATTAAAAATATTAGAAAATAATTTCCAAACTCAATGCTAAAAAAAGAAAAAAAATCACAATAGACCAATTAACATCAACAAAAACAAAAACTCATATCATATTTGTTTTCATGAATGACTCCTCAAATCAACAAAAAAAAACACATCCACAAAAACTGAATAAAGAAGAAGAATTGGGAGATTAAAAGAGATTATTATGCTAAACATTGTTACCTTATTTCATCAAAGATTCATATATCACTTCATTCACACAAAAAAAAAATCATATGCCTACATAATTCCAACTTTAGTGTGAATTCTCCGACTAAAAGACGAAATACTATACTTACAAAAGCAAAAACTCGTACTATGATTAGTCTTATTGAATGACGCATCAAATCAACAAAAATGCAAATCACCCCCACAAAATTATAACTGAATAGAGCAAAAGAATTGAGAGATTCATATGTTTGTATAATTCCAATTTTAGTGCGAATATCTCCAATTAAAAGACGAAAATACTATACCTACATTAACAAAAACCCATATTATATTTCTCTTATTGAATGACGCCTCAAATAAATAAAAGTGCAAATCACCTCAAAAACTGAATAGAGAGGAAGAATTGAGAGAGTTTTTTTTTCCTATTCAATGTTACACTATTTCTTTGAGGATTCATATGTCACTTTATCCCACAAAAACTCCATATGTCTACATAATTCCAACTTTAATGTGAATATCTCAGACTAAAAAAAGAAATATTATACTTACATTAGCAAAAATCTATACTATGATTTGTCTTATTGAATAACGCCTCAAATCAACAAAAATGCAAATCGCATCCACAAATTTATAACTGAATAGAGAGGAAGAATTGAGAGATTAATAGAGAGATTATCATAGAGGTGTACTACAAAATTATACATGAATAGAGAGAAAGAATTAAAAGATTAATAGAGAAGTTATATGTTGGGTTTAGGAGACCAATGTCTGTTATACATGAATATAGATGAAGAATTGAGAGATTATTATAGAGGTGTACATGAAGAGAAGATGGAAAATTATAACCGAATAGAGAGAAATAATGAGAGTTAAAAGAATACTTATTAGATAGAACATGAATAGGTTGAAACAACCTAATCAAATGATCTTAAATGTGAATATGAAACATAAAAGAAATAATGAGAGTTAAAAGAGTACTTATTAGAGGGAACATGAATAGGTTGAAACAACCTAATTAAATGATCTTAAATGTGAATATGAAACATAAAAAACAAATATTAAAGTAGGAGAAGCTTGAGAAAAGGAGAATAAAGATAAATCATTTTCTTGTTTTGAGAAGAGGCCACATCATTGCATGTGATTTCTTCTTTAATATATATATATATATATATATATATATATATATATATAATTTAAATTTGGTTGATACTTAATATTTAAAGTTGTGTATCATGATAATACCATACCGATTTCTTTTAATTATCTATTAATTAAAATTTAATCAATAATACAACACATCTTAAATTTAATTTTTAAATTATTTAATTTTAGATTTTGTTAAATTATAATATGGGTGGATATATTGAACTCGATTGAATTCTTTCGCCTAACTCAAACAACACTGATAACTTGTCCACACCTTCAATGCTCGCTTAAATTGTATTATATGAAGATTATTTAATTGTTTGTATAAGTAGAGGTACATGGTACAACACATATCAAGATGTTATTTGAATGTTTAATGATTTTAGTATATCTAGATTTAGTTGGTAAAGATGTCAACTTTAATAAATTTGTAACTTCAGTATTTGTAACTTTTGGTACAAACCCGTACCAACAGTCTCAACCAAATAAAGTTGGTATCAAGTTTAGATAGTACTAAATATAATTTATTGATATATTTTGTAAAGATTTGACAACTAAATCCAACATATCGACGCCTAAAAAATGTGAGCAATATTCCTGATTTCAGTCCAGATAACCAGAATCAAAGCATAATTGATTCAAATCCAAACAAAAACTTGAGCTTCACCTCTATAATTAAAATTTGAGATATGGGAAAATAATTCTTGTGTACAAAAAAGTTCTTTCGTCCAATAGATTACATAAAAACATATATACAAGACATTAATGATTTACGTTTAAAAGGTTTGGAAGAACGAATCAAGAATTGGGCTTGAATTTTCTGATATTTGACCTAGTTGATGCAATTGACGCCTCTTTGTGCTAACCTGATTCCATAGTTGCTGCTTCGATTTTCAAGGGGAAAAAACCAAAATCAAATTGAAGCTCAAACACAAAGAAATCAAATTATGAACCACATTAGGAATTAGAACAAAAGTTTAAGTGTCAAAAATAATCCTCAAAGTCATGATTGTTACTCGAAGGTTGGAGAAAACAAAAGCAATATGTTGACGAAAAGAAACAAAAAAGAAAACCCGTAACTTGGGAAACAAAAAAGCGATGAAGCGTCAAGGTAGCAAGGAGCAGTAGTTGTGAGAACAGGGAATAATATCGACCAGAGAGTTTTTAGGATGAATCTGTTCCGTACTATACTCAATATTGTATTAACAAAACTGAAACAATAACAACTACAATAAATTCCAACAAATAGAATTACTAACATGTCGGTGAACTTGCAGTATCTTAAGACAAAATTTGTCCACACTACTGCAATGATGTTGGACGTCATACAACTATCTAAATTGTCGAATTTTAGTAAAAGAATATCCGAAAACAATAGAGAATTAAAATCTTGAACCTTATACGTAAATTTCCCTGTTACCGTCAATGACAAAATTTCAACCGTTTTTTACAGTAAAAGAATATCCGAAAACAATAGAGAATTAAACCCCCCGAAGAGAATGGATAAGTCAAATAGGAAAAAACCCAATGTCCATAACGAAGCCCAAATCTATGTTGTGGGCTTTGATCAATTTTAATCCACCCAAAAGAGAAGTTCGATAAGGATATTTGAATTGGTAGAGTTGACTGTTAACTTGCTACTTCTTTTTAGGATATCAAGGGACTCAACTTTTTTCGTTCTTTATTAATTAATCTTTTATGGAAAAGTCTATAAAACCTCTTTCAACCTTTTTATTTTAAACCAATAAAATTATTTATTTTTCTATTTCTGATGACTAAGTTTTTGAATTTCTTTTAATAAATAAATAATGAAACTTTTAAAAATTAGTTATCTACAATTTGTCAACTTGAAAAATCTATAAACAAGTAAAAAAAACTAAAATTAGTTTTACAATTCCTAAATTATGTATTATTTTTCCCGTCGCACCCAACATTATTGCTCCCCCTCACCGCCCTCATCGTCATCCGCTCTCTATCTTTGCCCATCACCGACATTAGCCCTTGCCATCGATTTCGCTCTTTTTGATCAGTTCATTTTCTTTTTTCTATTTTCCCTATTTTTTTTATCTGTCTATATGTGCTTCGTTAAATTGTTATAAAAAGGGAGAAATCGAAAGATTAAAACACATATAAAAAAGAGAGAGGTATATCACAAAGGCCAACGACGGTGATGAACAATATGTAGAATAGACTACAATGGGGAGACAAGTGATGGCAGGGGAGAGATATGATGTCGTTGGGTGCGAGGGGTTTAAACGGTGTAGAATTTGAAAACGGTAAAACTGATAAATAAAAAATTAGTTGATTACATGTAGCTTTTTTGGGTTAAAGAATGTTGACAACTAATTTTTAAAAACTCAATGATTTATTTATTCAAAAGAAAAATCTTCATGAACTTAACCCTTCAACGTAATCTTGATTCGAAAAAAGTTCAAAACATTAATCATTCAAAATGAGGAAATTTCCGGTTAAAGCTACTAATTATGAATTAAAGGATATATATATATATATATATATATGAAGAAATCAAGATGATTGTGACAATCCATATTATTTAATCATGAATATTTTGTTGTTTTTGTAATATACAATATTATAGTCGTTATATAATGTCTGTTTCTGGGTCTACGATCACAAAACACACAACCCTAAGCCTTGGCGTACACCGTACGGTCCCCAAATGTATGAAAAAGGCTATTAACAACCCAAAGCAAGTTGGAATCAAGAAACCAACAAAGCTAGGCGTGTACCAGCAAAAAGAATCAAAAGTGAAAGACAAAAAAACTACTTAAAGCAAGGCACCTTCGATATTCATCTGAAAATCGTTACAAAACCCCAAATCCGAATCCAACACCAACCCATTTCAGATCTCATCTCAATCTCAAATGGGTATCTGTTGGTCTTTGATAAAGCCTCGTCGAAGCCATGAAATTCCCATTTCATCCCCATCACCTCCTCATCATCTTCCTAATGACCGTTTCATCCCTCCTCAAGAGAGAACATACTATCCAATCCCCAGCAAATTCGACCCACGCAAAACCATAAATAACCATGAAGAAGGGTCCATTTTAGGAAAGCAGTATGTTGACTTGAAGCAAATTTACTATATTGGGAAAGAATTAGGGAGAGGTCAGTTTGGTGTCACGTATCGTTGCACTGAAAAAGCCACGGGATTGAAGCTTGCATGCAAATCGATATCGAAGAAGAAGCTTGTAACCAAGAAGGATATGGATGATGTAAGAAGGGAGATCATGATGCTTCAACATCTAACCGGACAGCCGAATATTGTGGAGTTTAGAGGCGCGTATGAGGATGAGTCGAGCGTGCATTTGGTGATGGAGTTGTGTAGCGGTGGCGAGCTTTTCGACAGGATAACGAAAAAGGGGAGTTATTCTGAGAAAGAAGCTGCAAAGATTGGAAGGCAGATTGTGAACGTGGTGCATGTTTGCCATTTCATGGGAGTTATGCATAGAGATTTGAAGCCTGAGAATTTCTTGATGGTTAGTCAAGAAGACGAGTCGCCTTTGAAGGCTACTGATTTTGGGCTTTCTGTCTTCATTGAAGAAGGTTAGTTTTGCTGATTCATTCCTCGATTCCTCTTTTGAACCACCTTCAAGTGAGATATGTTGAGCTTGTTTGGTTCATTTCGTTGAATTTCTTACCTTCAAGTGAGATATGTTGAGCTTGTTTGGTTCATTTCGTTGAATTTCTTCTAGTTATGATGTTCTACGTAAACCGTTAGTTATCTAGAAAAGTCGAGATGGTCGACGTCATCAGGACATAACGATAACAAACGTTTTTATTAACCAAACTAGTTAGTTTTTTATGCAACTTTTTAGCTTAGAAAAGTTGCAAAAGCATATATTTTGGTACTTTTCGTTTGGTTCACGTCAATCGTGGTTGAGATATGTTTACATGTGAGCACATATTTTATGTTGCCCAAAAGAGAGAAATCCCATTTTAAAATCGGAAGCTGATTAAATCACAAGTGCTTTAACCAATTTCCAAATTAATATGACTTTCTTTCAATGTAAACAATGTAATCGTTTGTGTCAAAATATATTTGTTGTTAATTGATAATCAGCACAAAATATTAATGAAATAAATAATTATAAATAAATTCAAAATATTGTAAGATAAAAATAGGATATATTATAGTTGGAGTAGACATGTGAGTGATGATGAAATGACAAGGGAAGGGAATACGTGTAATCCACGTTGGGTCAACAAGTCAAGTGAGATAATGACAGGTAGACCAGATGCACGACTTTTTTGTCCATTCACCATTACACGTCATCATGTAAATGTGAACTATGGACCCTAAACATGCCGATGGCCCCCTCCATTTGTACGCACCATTCACACTATGTTGCCATATCCGTATAACCATAAATTCATTTCATGTCGATAATATATATATATATATATATATATATATTTAGATCATTTATATTTAAGATTTTTGAATTGATAATGAAAATCAAAATAATACACTTAACATAACCATAACCCATTTATGAAAGAAATGCTTATGTGAAATCATGTATGAAAGCATGGAGTGATTTTAATACAGGGAAAATATACAAGGAAATAGTTGGAAGCGCCTATTACGTGGCACCGGAGGTGTTACGACGACGTTACGGGAAGGAGATAGACGTGTGGAGTGCCGGTATCATTTTGTACATTCTTCTAAGTGGTGTCCCTCCTTTCTGGGCAGGTCTAATCTCTCCTTTTTTTCTTTTTCCATTTAAAATAAATATGTAAAGATTAGAAAAACTAACTAATATGATTGCTGACTGGTTCAGAGACTGAAAAGGGCATATTTGAAGAAATATTAAATGGTCATCTAGACCTTCAAAGCCCTCCATGGCCTTCTATATCTGCTGGTGCCAAAGATCTAATCTCAAGGATGTTGGCCAAAAATCCTAAGAACCGTATCACTGCCGACAAAGCCCTCGGTTAGTATTTTCTTATTCAATCATTTGGCCATAAACCCAATTGGAAGCAATGCTGAACCAAATAGACATATCTCAGAACACCCGTGGCTCAAAGAAGATGGTGAAGCATCTGAACAGCCTATGGATAGTGCTGTATTGATTCGAATGAAGCAATTTAGAGCAATGAATAAGTTGAAGAAGCTAGCATTAAAGGTATATATGCACACTTGTAAGTTCAACCTTTTAAATTTAACAATTAACTCGTATTATTGGTTGTTTTGATAGGTTATTGCAGAGAGCTTAGAATCAACAGAAGAGATAAAAGGATTGAAACAGATGTTCAACAACATGGACACAGATGGAAGTGGTTCCATAACATATGAAGAACTTAAGACTGGGCTAACAAAGCTTGGATCAAGACTGGCTGAGTCAGAGATACAACAACTCATGGAAGCTGTAAGCAACCAACATTCTTACATTTTCATTTGTATTCTATTATATACTATATATACTGATGATAAAAAGTGAAAACAATTAGGCTGATGTTGATAAGAATGGAACAATAGACTACATAGAGTTTGTGACTGCTACCATGCATCGACACAAACTAGATAGGGAAGAGAATATGTACAAAGCCTTCCAGTTCTTCGACAAGGATGACAGTGGGTTTATCACTAGAGACGAGCTCAAACATTCTATGACTCAATACGGGATGGGAGACGAAGCAACCATTGATGAAGTCCTTGACGATGTAGATACAGATAAGGTTAGCAATTCAAACGTTATGCTATTATTAACACCAAAACATTTCTTCCATATATTTATATATCATAGGATTGTATTTTGGTGGATGGCATGCAGGACGGAAAGATCAACTACGAAGAGTTTGTGATGATGATGAAAAAGGGAACAGTTGAAACAGCCAAAACACAAGGACTTGGTTTGTAGTGTTAACTGCTAATAACAACTGAACTCCTATGGCTTTTGGGGTTGTGTGAGTGTGAGTGTGATGTGCTAAATAAATAGGCAAAGGTAAAAACCCTTTGTGTTTTGCTTTAATGAATCATGTGTGTTGTAAGCATATTATATATACATATATAGAGGTTGGTTATTATACAACCCTTGACATTTGTGCAACCAATACAACCCAATCTCAACCGTCCATTTCATTTGATGAATATGTGATTTCATAGAAGTTTTGATTGTTTCCTAATATAAAGTATTAATCATAATTAATGAACTCTATTCATATTCCATAAATATTCAAATCATAATAAATGAACTCCCATCATTTCTATAAATATCTCAATTAATTGGGTTGCAAKGGTTGTACAAATACACAAGGTTGTAAAAGAAATATACCCTACATATATATATATCAAAAAGAACCATGCATAGTTGTCTTATTAGAAGGATGAATTAAGAAAAATTCCTGATGCATGTCCATAAGAGTTGATGCCAACATCCCAGGCTTCAGGCATATTATTCTTTTGGTCCAACTATGAGCTCCAGTGGGCCAAAAGCCCAAGCCCCATTTTGGAGGATTCAAATAACATCAGCATTTAGGCTCACGAAGCTATTAAGCCCAAGCCAATTTTGGCTCAAATATGTCAAATTTCATGCAAGTTGCAACTTACAGATGGAATTTACCCATATGTAAATGTTGCCAAGAAAAACAACACTAAGGTAAAGTTTACCAAACACTTACCTGGGTAAGCACTTACAAGTCACATTACCTTACCGGATAAATATGGCAAGAACCAAGAATCTTACCCGGTAAGAGCGAAGGTAAGTACCAAGAGTCTTACCCGGTAAGTGAGGGCCACGACTATTACCATGGTTAGCGCTTACCAGGTAAATTGTTGCATACAATGCTGTTTTGGTGGACTAGAATCTTACCCGGTAAGTACATAATAGTATTGAATTTTACCGGTAAGGGCTTACCCGTTAAGTGTTTGGCAAACGGCCCCTAAGATAATAGAAGATATAACAGCTCTCAATCTTGTAACTAATTCAAATGTGTGTGTATATATATATAAATATATATATATATCCCTACAAGGCTTCAAATTAATGTCACATACCATACTAGTTTTACACCCAAACAGGAATTTAGGTAAGGCCATGAACACGAAAAGAACAGAGAAAAATAAGGCATCAAGCTGATGTACAAAACACAAACTTACTTGTTGGCATGGGTGACAATGGTATTATTTGCAAGTACAGTACTTGGTTTCCTCGATACTACTAAACATTCTGCTTTTCCGATAGATTCTTGACCAGACCCACAAAGCCTCTCCACATCATCTTCCATATTCAACTGCTATTTCTTTCAAGTCGATAGCTCTGGGCCCAGAATTTCAAAATAGCAACCCTTCAACTGATCATCCACGGTTCTTGGTGCATCAGGAAGTGCTTCATCATTCAGAAAACTAATTAGTGTTCCAGAACTAAGTGGATGCAATGGAATACGAGAAGCACTTTTAATGAGATTATCACCTCCAAGCATCTTAGCAGCCCAAAATCAATCAGAATTGGATACGCTCTGACCTACAGAAGAACATGATGATAGCACTGCTCAAAATAAAAAATAAAAATAAACACACAAGGGTCCAAAATTTGCCATTCTGGATCGGTTACCCAGACTCGTAGAAGCCCATTATCAATTCATACTGAAATATCAAAAGCAGGAAACCCTTTTTCCAGAGCAGGAATGACAGAATTCAGAGAACTCATTCAACCGTGCTCGAACTTTATGCATTGAAAGTTGTACCATGCTCTGGATATGGCGATTCTAGCTCTGGAGAAAGGATTTACTATTAAATGCAGTGATTATCAACCGGAATGTGCAATAATAGAATAACATGAAACCTAAGTAGAAATCTTACCACATGGATGCATCAATTCATCTTCCAGGGATGATCCGGTAGTTGAGAACAAGGTCCTCAGGCTTTTTCCATATATAAGCACGGACAGTCGCTAAGCTCATGTCAGGTGTCAAGACCTGGATAATAGCAGACTAGGGATTTAATATCAGAAAAGATAAAGGTTCCCGATTGAGTTACCAATAACGATAGCATGCACGTGATCAATTTTCCTCCAAACAGTCCTTAGAAGACTATGGTGAGAAGGAAACTTAAAAAGAATAAAGGAAATATGAATAACTAATTGTACTATAGTTTAGGCCAATGACAAGAAGAAAATTCAAAAAGAACGAAAGAAATATGACTAAATAGTAAATAATTGAAGAATGATTTAGGACATATCCAAACAACGAGTTCATAATTAATAAGGTTTTACTTGGTTTTTTTCTGAGTCTGTTTTGGGTGATTTGTTTAGAATCATAGTTTGCTTTACAGTTGGGATTGTTCTTCTTATTGATGTCTATTAGGGTTTAGGATTAGGCTTTTGTCCTTGTTTAAGGTTGTATTGGTAGATTTAGATTTTGTCAACATGCTCCCACGCTTTGGAATATAGGTTCTGCATCATGAAATCCTTCTTTTTGCTATGCATCAATAGGCATTACTGTGAAATGGGTTTAAAGGCTCATTTAGCAGGGATTATTTACTACAATGAAAATATATAACATATGTATGCATAAATAGCTCACCATTTGTCCGTGCACAATGACAAGCACTACAATTAAGCATGTAAATGCTACCAAAAACAATTTCACCATCAAAAAGAAAATCAGCTTGCCTGATTATTGCATAAGATTTCTATAGAGGGCTTAAGCTTTTGCCAAGAATTCGATCCAGATCTGAAGGATCCATCTCCAGTACTCGAATGCTGCAACTGCCCTCCAGATTGCCCAGAAGCAAAAGTTCCATCAATAGCCATGCTATCCAAAGGTTTGTCGAGGACCAACTTCTCCACAACATAATTGACAACCTAACAAAAAAATGTTTAGAAGAGAGATTTTATTTGCATATCATTGCTGTGCATTTTTGCTTTAACTTCGGATTTCTGTTATGTAATTTTGTCTACAGTGTGAGGATGTATGATGAGGCCTATGTAGAGCTTACAGCAACCTTCAGTCAGAAAGAGTCTGACAGCATTAACCAACGTCTGAGAATTCAGAATGAGTAGCTTACAAGGACGTTATGAATCATCATAGTATGGCAGATTAATCAAAATGTACCTTGTGTATTCTTAAAATACGAGGGGCACTCAGCTTCCCTTGTGTCACAGTCTGGGTAGTTGAACCTTCATATGGATGTAAAAAGAAGCTGCACCTGAGAATTAAGAAAATTTAAAGAGCATGCTACTTTAGTAAGAAACTGAAACAGAAATAAGTCATTTACATTCCCAATCATCTTTCTTGTGAAAACACAGAAAAACACTGCACTTCATAAACATGAGATTTTAGATTAAATGTGGAAATGTCAACACAAAAATACCCATGGTATCTGGCTTTTCTTCTCAAAACTGTCCATCCTTGCAAAGTATAGTGTTTGTTTTGCATTTCTTTGAGACTGGTGGTTTTTTTTAAATAAAAGGCAAGTAAGAAGGTTTGGATAAGTTGACTCAAACAAGAACAGAAAGAAATTGAATCTCTTTAGCATTAGCATTCATAAACCATTTTTGACAAACCACCCATTTATATAAGTTTTATGAATGCCATTCATTGTGGGTTTGTATGCAACTCATGATGGAAGATAGTGAAAAGAAGTCCAATTTTTTTAAGACTTCAGATTACTAAATCATGGACTGCACTGAATAACTCCCCCCCCCCCCTGCCACATGAACATGATGTATATATATATACACACACACACATCTGGAAGAAAGAGAAAAAGAACAAGCGAAGTGGAAGTAGAGAATTACTTGGTATGTTCCCTTGGGGGCAAACGGTTATGCAAAATGCAATCTAAAACCCACCATGGGAAGTCCTGCTCGTCTTCAGTTCCATTCATCTCGGTAATTTTCTTCCTCCACGGGCCATTATGGGAGCCCTCGGTAATAATAGAAGGAGGGGAAGCCTTTGAGAACTCAAATGGAGGATACACTGCAGAATCATTTTCAGCATTACCATCTACCTCAACTTTTGGAAGTGTAATACTCCTGGCAGAAATATCCCTGCCAGATGGAGTTTCTCCATTCACCAAAGATTGGGACCCAAATTTATGCTTTTTCTTCGACAGCCAATGAGCCAACAGTCCTTTGAGGGTTTCTCGTGCCAAATTAACCTGTTCAATATATTGGTCAACAGAAAATAGCAATTATTCTACTGAATACAAAAATGGAACTACGAGGATCAACAATATTCTCAATAAACCACCCAGGTACATTAAATGGGAAGGTATCACAGAAGGTAAACATGAAATTTTGAGAAGATATAAAAGAAAAATAGTAGCCTTTGACAAAGAAATTTCATTTCATGGTAATAGAGTAATTACCCTTCGAGATAAGGATGAGTAGGGGCGCGGAGTAAGAACAAAAAATCTTTATACATGAAAAATGAATTCAACTAAGCCCAGAGATAATATTGCAGAAATAGAAACCTTCTTCAGGGATGCAGTCAGGGGTTGATTTAAAATAAACAAATCAGTTGTCATGCACATTCAGAAATTTTATGCTTTCTTCAGGATCACGATGCTCTTGAGTGGCATGGCTTAAAGAAAGTAAGATTATTGTGTCTTACAGCTTTGAGATGACAAAATATCACTCAAGAATTTCATTCTCGAACTCCTAAATTTACCTAAGTCCATCCCTCAAATTTTATGCAACTTCACTGAGCCAGAACATTAAACCACCAACTCATCTAAAACCATAAGCCGGGAGCTAAAGGCCCAATAATTCCATGTAGCATCAATACTAACCCTCAGATCATGTACAGATTTGTCACTATGCAAAAAACCAGACAGCATGCAAATTGTGATGGTAAAATAAATTGCCCAGAGGGTGGTTCAACCACAAGGATGTTACCATGTAAGTTTACCAACTTGTTTAAAAGATTAAGCTAGTACATGAAAGACCCAACGTTTATCTATATCCATGTAACACTCCTTCAGGTTCTACCTTACCCTTGCTAAAGAATGATGACAAGGTATTCTACTCTGCCGCTGTAAGCACTGGGGACTGCATGGTGAACCTTAGAATGTGATATGTCTAAACATTAAGAAAGGATAAGCAAGTAATAATTTGCACATTATCATCTTGGATAGATGGAGAATGATCTATGCTAATGCATAGATAGCTCATACTAAGGATGTGCTGCAGTTTCCCATATGTATATTCCACAGTATACCGGGGATGCAATGCAACAATGAATGTACCCTATCATTGGGTAACATACTCCCTCCATCCGTAATAAATGCAGCAATTTCCTTCTTGGTATTCAGCAAATAATTTACCAATTTCACTATCTGGCAAAACTTCAATAAGAAATTACGGCATTGCCCATTAAAGATCATCATGGAATGTTGAGACCATTGATTTTTTGGTCCACAAGATTAATTGATTTTGTCATCGTTAAGAGGTATTTTATATGCTTAACTGATAGTCAAGCACTTCCCTTAAACTATATGCTGGACATGTTCGCAGGAAACTGATGGCGGCACCGGAGAGTAGTAGAAAGTGTGACAATCGAGGGGGAGAGGAGGAGCAGGCTGAGGAGGACGTGAGATAAGCAGTTGAGGATGAACATGGCAGCCTTCGACATTTCCTTGGACACGGCCTCTGGTAGGAGTTCTTGGAGATGCGAGATTAGGGTAGTAGACTTAGGTGCAGGGACCTGTAGCTAGTGTAGATGGGAGGAAGGGAATTAAAACAGGATGAGGAAGGGAGGGGGTAGGCGTAGGGACTAGAGCGATGAGGTAGCAAAATCCTATTAGATGAAGGGATGTGTGATTTTCCTTACTTTATATATGTTTCAATGTGCCTATTTCTGCTTTCGTTTTTGTGTGTTGTTTAGTATTTACTAGTCTAGTTCTTCCTTCCATTTCGCTCGTAATTTTGCACAAACCGGGTGTCTTAACAGAAATAGCAGGTCTATTTTTTGAGGAAGAGGATATGTCTGCATACATCCCCCAACCCTACATTCGAATGGGATATATTGGTTTGTTTGGTTCAAGTGTTATAATTAATTAACTTTTGTTAAATAATTAAAAGGTATATATATAAAAAAGAGTAAATTACGGATTTGGTCCCTGTGGTTTAAAGAAAATTATGACTAACGTCATTAAACTCGAAAAATTACGGATTTGGTCCCAATGGTTGTCATTTTATTATGACTACCATCATTCTTATTAACAGAGTAAAAAAATTCATTATCCCAGTTAAGTCAGGGGTAAAAATACCAAAATTCCCTTGTTGTCTTCTTCTTATTGAAAAGAATAAATAATATATTGTGATATCTTAGTTATAGCATATACATTACATGCATATGTGCATGTCTATCTCCTCCTTCACTGTCTCCATACCAGCTGCCCTACACCACTGGTTGCAGAGATGTCACCTCATCCATCTGCTCTCTCCACCCCCACCACCAATTCCACCTCCACCTCCATCACTACCCCCTTCCCCTCAGATGAACCTCCTTCCCTCTTTTCCTCGAACTCATTTCTGCAACTGAACCAATTTCGTTCCTGCATCTCTCATCTAATACTCGATCTGCACGCCCATCTTCTACTTGATCTACGGGTTAAAGCTACTATCTCTCTCTCTACTCACTGCTGTGGATCTACTTCGATCTGTATCTCCATCACTGTACACACACACAAAAATAATGGACGTCTCTCATGTGCTTCTACTTGTGCATCCCAAGGAGAAAAGCAACGAATGGAGGTCTCTATCATGACCAATTCAAACATAGAATGATCATAGATTTAGGATTTTGATTTTGATTTAGTTTTTTTTCTTATTCTTGATTTACAATTAGGATTTTTTTTCTTGTTTTTAATTTAGATTTAGGGTTTTGTAATACAAATTTTTGGAATGAGTTTGTATTGGTTAATTTGTGTTCAATTTATAGATTGAAGTTTTGTCGGGAATGGATTTGTGTTTGGATGAACTTCATAATCGATGAAGATGGTGGAAAGAAGCACAACGGTAAAAGGAAATGGGTTAAATGAGGGGGAACGTGAAAAGACCTATATAACCCTGGTGCGCTAAGCACGTGAGGAATTTAATGGGACAAAAATAAACGTCTTCAGTTTCAGGGATCCTAGTCATAATAAAATGACAACCACAGGGACCAAATCCATAATTTTTCGAGTTTAGGGACGTTAGTCATAATTTTCGTTAAACCCTGGACCAAATCCATAAGTTACTCTATAAAATAAAGGGTGCACAAACTTAAAGGTGAAAGTAAAATACCACATTGATTATAAAATAAAGTACATTAGAAATTTAGAACCTTAAACTACAGCAAAACTAAAAATTTACAATGGAATGAAAGTACACATGATTACAACCTAATTAAAAGAGGTTAAAGCCAACTCAAAAGAAAACCTCGAACATTAATATTGATTCCTGATATATGTTCTTTTTTTCTCTAAATTTAGAGTTGAGTGATAAAGTTGATCGGAGATGGCTATATAGAGGTAACCAGAAACACTGGAAAATACAGAGTCCTTGGTGTATATATATATATATATATATATATAAAAGCAAAGGTACCCAAACACACAGGAAATATGCAAACCTTGTCATCCTCAGCTTTCTCAGTGATGTTAAGATCAACAGAATACATCTCTGCAGAAAAGCATTGTGGGGTATCCAAATGCACAGACAAGTTCCCAAGCCTGCTATCTATAGTGAACCATGCCGGAATGCTCACCTGAAGAAGTATGGTAAAGTCAACGAGAAGAAGCATAAAATGGTACACATTAGTTCCTGTAGTGAGCTAGTGATACATACCATCTCAAACAGCTCTTCCTTCTTCTTTTCAAATGAAACCTGAAATCGACAGTTCGGAAAATGAGTAACAATAAAAAAATGCAAACCTCCTGCTTAGATGATGGCATACTTGCCAATGATATGCGTCTTTCTAGACAAAAGAGCATTTAAGTAACCTGTCCATAGTCCTCAATCACAACACCTCTGGTGATCTCCCAAAGCTTGACAGAAGCAGCATTATCCTATCAAAGATACATTTCAGATTATCAGTTTATAAAGTTAGCCGGTATGAACAAACAACCAGAGAAGCTGAAATGTGTCTCTTAAATATTAAACAATCGAAAATGTCAAAGGAAAAACTCAGGGGTGTTTACTATTAAAAATAGAGGCCTTGTATATGTTTGGAGGATCTGTCGTCTAGGGTTCACCCGAGAGAGAGAGAGAGAGACAATCACCACTTTCCTCCACCACAACACCCACCGACTTTTGTGATGGAAACCACTTTCCTCATCCGATCACCACAACCCAGTGCAAAGCAACTGTGAACTCGTCATCTTGTTCCTTATGACAACCAGATGCAAAAGCTACTGAACTCGTCTTCTTGTTCCTTGTTCCTTGGCGGAGATTGTCAGCTGCAACCAGGCACATTTGTGTCTGGAGATCTGCGGCCTTCTTGTTCCTTGGTGGAGAACTGGGAACTGAACCTTTATGTTTGGAGATCTGTCTGCAGCGGGCGATGGAGGTGCTTCCATGGAAAAGGAAGAAAGGGGGAAAGGAGAGGGCGGTGAGCCGATGATGTGTGTGAGGGGTGATAGACAGGCTAGGGAAAAACTTTCTATTCCCCCTAAATTGGAGAGGAATGATTTTTACCCAGATCTATTATAGATTGATTAATTATCTGAAACCAAACATCATTTTTCATACCATTTTTCATTCCTTTGTTTGAACAAAGCATACCCAATGATTATCATTTCCACTCATACCTTTTAATAACCCCAACCAAACAGCCCCTTAGTGTTACCTTAGTCAGGACATGTCTTCTATTGTTCAGAATTTCGTACTGCACTATCCCTGGAATTCCACCAATACTGCAAGTTGGTTCTCTATAAACAGGAACCTACACATCAGATAAGATCAGTTAGTTTGTCAAGTACCGAACAGACAAACAACATGCAAGTGAGTACAAACAGTGGAGATTCACAAAGACTTGCAATAACGTTATTTAGATGACAGACAAAGATCAACACGAACATTAAAAGGCATCATCAGCAGTTCAATCATGGGTTACTACCTAACCCCACCACTTAGTAGCTAATAGACCTTAGTTCTACACTTCCACTTGAATTATAGGCATGCCATTTGTATTGATTAAATGAGGGTGTCATTCTAGAAGACTCCTTGAAAACAATTATATAATGAAAAAATGAATTGGATTTGTTTTAGAAACGATGCAACCTAAGCAGGAAAACTGAATGAGGAACATAAAGAAGACAACTCACAGGAGTAGATCCTTCCAAGGAAGCCCTTGCCCTTGAAAATGACAAGTTCCCAGCCAGAAAGGAACCGCCTCTTTGAAACACCTTCTGAGGATTTCGACCTTCAGCAGGCCATCTATGCACAGAAGAATCTGTTGTTGCAACCCATATACCATCATCATGCATTGCTAGTTGCTGAATAGGATGCTCCTTTGTGCAAAGCAATATACTCTCTCTTGTCGCAAGGTCTGTTAAGTACAACTAGAAGTAGAGAACATACAAATTAATGCTAGATAAACTCAACGCAAAGACTTGAAAAACAAACCCAGGAAACATTTTCTTCCATGGAAACATAGAAGCGCTTACCGAAAGATCTCTTCCACCACTATACACATGACTGAATGTTGGAGTGCTAGCAAGTGCCCACACGGAATCTGTATGAACAGCATATGAGTGCACACACCGCTGCTGCCCAAGATCCCATAATCTATAAAAAAAAAGGAAAAGATATAGTTCCATGTTCACCCAGAAAATAAAAGAATACCACCAAAGGAACACAAACTTTATGTTAGCATGAAGTCCCTTGGTCATGGAATTATTGCCAGTTTAAATTTCTCATACATTAGTCATTACATCCTCGATCTTTTTAGAAAAAATCCACAAGATATTTCAGTGTAGTCTTGACAAGGTATAACCAGATTATCTCGTTCTCTAGCACTTAGCTTGTGGCCTAGCTAACCATTTCAGAGAAAAACCAACACTGAACCAAAAAAGGTGATAAAAATATCAAGTATGCTTACCTAATCATAGAATCAGAAGATCCTGATAAGCAGAATCTGCATCAATGAAATTGAAGAGCCATTACAAATCCAATAATTAAACAGTTTAATCTTATTGATCATTTATCCAAACACACAAGTTGAAAAGTATATACTGCATAAAGCAACAAAGACCACAACAAGCTCCAAGTGCACTTTATCGTTCTAGCTCTTCATAATCTTTTATGAATTTATAATTAATCCAGAACCAACAGCGAGTCCTAAAACTTCTTTGTAAAGAGTAGGTCCCCATACGGTAATCAATTCCATTTAATTCCTATCTCAGCTAATTGGCCCACCCATCTAAGTCTATAAATTTTTTCTTTGTTTCTCAACAATATTTATCTTTCTATACCCTTTCTTCTACACTTACAAGGCTAAAAAAATAAGGTACAAGAATATAGGTCAATAATTAAGCTATCTAATTTTTGCAAAGAACACTAGACATAATTTACCATGCATGCACAGTGGTATTGGACAGTAGCTTTGATACAAGAAATATATCCAATTTCTAGAAACAAAAGCAATTCTCAAAGAGATGTGAATAAATTGTAAGAAAAGCAAAAATAGGCGTGTATGTAGTTTCACATTAAACTAAAATCTAAGTTTAATAAGGCACCTCACTATCCCATAGTAATCAAACAAATGATAGTAACAACAAACCTTCCCGTGGAGTCGAGAAGCAAAGCCCTAATATTATCTGTATGCCCTCGAAGCTTCATCATCTTTGAACCAGTTCTTGAGTCCCAAACACGTACAGCCTACAATAAATCAAAGATTCTGAGAGATAAACTCCTTGCACCGTGATTGCAAAGCCCAAAATAGTAAATAGGTAGGAATACACAGAAAGAAGCCTGAATTTCTGCCTGACTAAGCCAAGGCCCTAGCAAGTCTTATAAAATGTGAAGGCCGTGGCAGATATTTCAAATAAAGGTTCATCCATTCATAATCCCACTACACGACTACAGCATGGTGGAATTGAAGTGGAGAACAAAAAGATGAAAACCCTGAATAGTAGCAAAATGCACTCTTATCAATACTCAGAATTCACAAAGAGTAACTAAAAAATAATTTACCTTCTCAGTTCCACCAGAAACCAGAAGAGTCCCAGTATCATTCATTGCTAATGCATAAACAGACTCTTTATGTCCTTTAGCAGCAATAGGAACATATCCTTGAGGTAGATTTGTTTGCAATGAAAAACTATTGCTTGAGCCAATTGTACGTAGGCTAGTAACTGACAGTGAACTTCCTGAGCCATAAGTGCCGCTTGAACGATCCTCGTCAGCTACCTCACTGGACTTGGTGAGGGGAGCAAGTGCCGCTTCAAGATCCCAGATGAATACCTCACCACCCAGGCCGCCAGAGGCAATAACATTGCTCTAGAATGATAAGCGAAGAAAGAGAAAATAAACTACTGGCAGAAAAACCTATGCTGATCATGTTTATATCCCCTGAAGGAAATGCTAAGAAATTTTGGTGGAGTCTTCACTTAGCAGATCCATATAACCTATTCAAGCAACTTTAAAGTAGAAGCAAAAACATATAATTGACAGAAAAATTACATTTCTTTCTGCTGCAGCAAGACAAGTGACATAATCTGTGTGTTGATGGAAAGTTCTTGTGCATGTTCCATTAGAAAAGCAATCCCATGCCTAGTGGTACAACATGATATAATATTAGTTCAAATTTTGTATAAATACTAATGCATGGATTAAAAGGTTCAATCTTACACTGAAGACAAACCTTGACGGTAGTATCTGAGGAGCACGATACAAGGGTATTCCCTCCTACGAGGACTGCATCATTGACCTGTACACCCCAACACATTCCCGCATTAATTCTATATTTCTACAGTTCTCTTGCTATTCAGAAGCCCTAGAAGTGTTGTGAATCCAAGATTCATTCTTATAATGGTTGATATCTGATTTTGACTTCATTATGGATGCCAGTAGTCCATGTACCCAGCAAGTCTGTCAACACCCCCGCCCAAAAAAAATGCATGCATGCACACATACATCAGACTACAAGTCAAATAACTATTTCCCACAACTACTTATACATATTACTTATATACAAAAGTTAAGTTTTCAGAAGACACCACTACAGCATTACCCAAGACCACATCTAAAGATAAACAAGACCAAATTTTCCATTGATGATAATGACTGGTAGTAGAAAGAATCAGAAATGAAGAACCATACCCAGTCAAGATGAGACTCAAAGGTAGCTGAGCAGGTAGCATCTTCCTCAGTCAATGCCCATCTCTTTAATGTGCCATCACGGCTCCCTGTAAAGAGGTAACTTGAACCAGGTTTTGATGGCTTCAATATAGCCAAACAGTTCACACCTGCACAATGCTGCAAAAAGAAAAGTGGTTCAAATATTACATTATGTGTTTCATCACCTATTATTGCAAAATATCAGAATCAGATCTGTACACATAGTGACAGATATCTCCTTTGTTCTAGCCTCCGCTGATAGAATATGCACGATGATTGAAAAAAAGACTGGGCAGTCCATGAAACTCATCTCTTAGTGAGAGCACTATTCCAGATATCCCTGACCAATTTGATAGTCCTCTCTAGCAACCTGGAAAGAATTGCAACCAGGGACCACACTCATATATCTTCTCCACAAAGACAATGTCTATAATCTGGTAAGAACACTCAAATGTTTGAAGTCCTTGTTTTGTGAATATCTATGTAGTTATGATACATAATTACTTGCGGATGATTATTCTACAATAACTTCAATAATTATGTAATCTTGTAATTAAATTTTCTCTATCATCACTGAACTTTGTGTTTATGTTAAAAACTCAGTTTTGATCTTTATGTCTATATAATTCCTGGTGAAGAGGTGAAGACAAGTTTCTCATGAGTTTTCTGAGTATGTGATTCTAGAATTATGCATCAAACATCTTATGCCTACATATCCAAACAAAAAGGGCATCTAAAAAAATTCGAAGACCCAGGAAGCCTCATCCAAAGGTGAATAAAGAAGGATGGCAAAACTTCTGCCACACCTCCATTTGACCCAACAAAATGATAATGCTCGAACATAAAACTAAACATTTAGGAATGGCACTCATTTTATTGATTCGCATTGCATTGTTTCCTATTGCTTTTAAGAGAAAGCAGTTCTAAATGCCAATTAACTACGGAGTGATGGTCATATCATACTCTCAGCATAGCCCATGATTAATCTGTACATTTTTTGTCAATACAACCCTGGTCAGTTTGATAATTGGCATCCTCAGTTTGATATCATACTCTTAGCCCATCCTCAGTTGGATATCATACATTCTTTTTCTTTTTCCTAGAAAAGATAATCATGTATTTATCCTATAAAAGATGATTGGCGGTGATTTTATGATAAATTATGGTCACCGCCAGAAACTTGCCCTTTTCTAGGAATATCAACAATGGGGAAGCTGTTCTTAGGTAGCCTCAAGATTTTTCTGACAAGCAAGTGTCCATGAATTTGAGCTTTTGTTGTTGAGAAAAGAAAGGGAGGCCAAAAGTACCTAACAAAGTTGTTAAAGGCTCAAGGCGCACTTAGGCACAACGGGGGCCTAGGCACGAGGAGCAGGCGTGAGGCACGGGCCTCAGGAATGCAAGGCGCATCTTATCAGTATACACACACAGTTACACACAAGTCTCCAATGCAGCAACCAACAGTACTTCGATAGAGGCAGAAGGGTTAAAAGCGTGAGCCGTGAAGGAGAATTTTTAAAGTCTGGGTATTTGTAGAGAAGGAGGCTTGAAGTTCTAAGGACTTGAGGGATGTTTGGCGGTTGCTGAATGGTTTGGTGCAGAATGGTTAAGTGGTCAGAATGGTTAAGAGGGCCAGAATGGTTAAGTACTGAATGAAATAATGTTGTTTGGTAAATGTTCTCTGAATGACAACAAATTACCATTTTAACCCTCTTTCCAAAAGTTCGATTTCTCGAGGCAAAGAGCCTGTTAATGAATTGATGGAAAGATTAAGGATTGTGGTTAAACTTGGGAGATTAAGAACTTCTATGGGTATACACCCACTGAGCTTATTCATGGACAAATCTATGAAAATTATCCTTCTGAAGTTCCTAAAACTGATGGGTATGCTTCCTCCCAATTCATTGTTTGACAAATCAATTTTAGTCAAGTTTCCAAGATTACCCAATGAATTTGGGATATTTGAAGACAATCTATTTTATTAAACCTAGGCCTTTCAAGAAGGAGAGTGAGATCTTCAGGAATAGAACCAGAAATTTGATTTTGCATGAAATCAAGAACCCTAAGCTGGAGGCATCTACTTATGTTTGCTGGGATGGTGCCTTGGATGCTGTTGGAGGAGAAGATAGAGAGATGCAGAGATGGTGGAGGTGAAGATACAGAGATGCAGAGATGCGTGAAGAGAGCGGCTGGAAAAGAGGGGTGGGAAGGGTAACCGGCGATAGCGACCGGCGAAGCTGTGGAGGTGACAGGCGACAACCGGCGAAGCTGTGGAGGTGACCGGCGATGGAGACGATGGAGGTGACCAGCGATGGCTGTGGAAGGCGCCGAGTTCTCGTGAAAGGCGACACAAAATGGCTGGAAGACAGGGGGTGTGGAAGGGTAAAGATGGAACAAATGCAATCTGAATGGTTGAGTGAGGCCCTAGACACAAAATGGTTAAGAGGTTAATGTAACCATTAAGAAGCTTATTTTTTTTGCCAAACAGTCCTTACCTCTTACCGATTAAGAGGTTGGCTCTTAATGTCACCATTAAGAGCCAAACAAACAGCCCCTTAGTATTTAGTATTAGGGTTTGACTTATGTCATCTATTTAATAACACTTCTTTAGAGAAATCTAGGAGATGAGAAGATGAGAAAACTTATTTAATTTTAGGTTTAACTAGGTATTTAGTAACTGTTTATGAGGCGCACCTAGGCCCACAGGGCGCCTCAACCAAGACGCAGTGCCTTAGTGAGCCTCGTGAATACGCTGAGCCTCGACTTGAAAAAATCCCAAGACCTTGAGCCTTATGAGCCTCAAAGCCTAGGGGCGCCTTTTTTAACAACTACGGTACCTAGGCCACCTTAATTATACACTATAACTTTGTAGTCTTACACAAAGCTTTTTGGAATTAACATGTGCCCCAAGCCACAAAAATCTGGCTTACACAGTTACACCAAGTTTTACGAACAAAACATGTAATCTATCAATTGGAATCATGCATACAAAACAGAAGTAAACATGGGACAATCAGCTAACAGAATGAGCAGTGACCTTTGTATCATCGGCATCATTCAATACATAAGTAAATCTCTTCTCCTTACGAGGACGGATTGAATTGGAGGCACTGCCTGCAATACCTACACGGTGCATTGCAGAGCTTCCTGAAGCAAGATAAAAAAAACTCAAAGTATAAGTCTGATATTAATATCTTCCGATAGAACTTAAATGGTTAGTATATAAACAATATATTGTACAAACAATAAACGGGTTGGACAAGGTTACTAGGTGAGGGTGACACAACATAAGGGAAATGTTTACAATTATCAAATCATCAGCTATAGCAAAATTTCAACAACAAAAAAGAATACATTTTGATCATTTCAAAACCTCCACTACTTCCAACTACATGACCACTAATAGCTTTCTTGCCTGAAAGAAGATTATAAGAGTCATCAATTATTGATATCCCTATCTATTTCTTCTAGGTACTCCAAAAATTCTACTATTGTAGATGCATTAAAGTCCAATTAAAGGGGTATATCCATTAATTTACATTCATAACCACCCCCCCACCATTATGTTTGCTAATAAGATTTTATCCTTCTCTTTAGTTCCAACTATGTCCACTTATCTATTACTAAACCTACCTTGTGTACCTAAATGCCACAACTTATGAACCATGCTCTTTATCCCCTTAGATTTTTTACTTAGTTTCTTGAAAAAATGTAAGAACACTCTTTCCATTGAGGGCATCAACTAGTTCAAGCAACTTCTGAACTATCCCAAGTACTGAATCATGTTAACTCTCTTCATTCAGCCTCCTTGACCCAATACTGACCCATTAAAGTGTCAAGACCATTGCTTTTTCTCACCACTCAGATGTCGATATGACACATCACTAGGGGAATGACGAATTGACGATTTCACCTTTGCTCCCTTTTATGAACATGTTGATGGAGCCCGTTCACAGTCACCTCCAAAGAACTCTAAAGCAGCATGTTCTTAAGAAGTGACGACCAACACTCTCCCACGATAAGAATATGCAAACACAGCCAACTTATACTCACTATACTCAGGAAGCCAAAGGAGTTGAACCACAACAAAATTTCTTTAGGTTTCATTTTTCATGTGAAATAGGAAATAGCTAAACATAATACTAGTTTGCAAGGGCCTACCACACACCCTCATCCTTTATCCATGCTTTGGACATGCTAGGCAAAAGATGCAGAGTCAGAGTTCTACCTATTGAAATAATGAAAAGGATATGAGGAGGTTGACAAATGTAGAAACATATAATTATGCATATTGTTGGAATTCTGCAACCATAACCTTAAAATGGATTGAAAATGAGTGCTTGTGCCTATGATATTATCCACCCACACATTATATAAGCAATTATTAAACATTCTTTGTGCAATTTCCTAGATGAAAAGAACATATAGCAACAAATTAAACCATGATGTTATTGAAATAACATGAGTGTCTCAAATCACAATAAAATCTCATTTCCATCGATACACATGTTGGCACTTCTTTTACTTTTGAAATTATTATGAGTAGTCCTCCTATCTTATATGGGGAAATTACTACAAGAATGTAATTATGTTACAAACTTGATGAACAGCTGCAAAGGAACAGAGAAAAGGAATGGGTTTTCCCTGATATTTGAGTTAAGCAAGAACCATTAGTTCTCCCAATAAACATCACCTAACAAAAAGGGGATCTGGCTATATCCATCGTATGATCCTTCCACTCTACATTGAGATACTTCAAAAAGTATATTAGAGTGCTCGCAGAGGTTTCATCTCTTATCTGTGAGGTCCCAAAGAAGGAAATGCAAGACTCTTGAACATAAATATAGAGAATGTGTTCACTTCCCTCTCACAGCTATATATAAACTAGTCAAAGAGTATTCTAAATACGACACAAGTAAAAGAGCTTTAATGCCGTTCTAACATTTGAGAACAAACATTACTATGGACATCATTTGAATTCTCTTCCAATTTATTTTATCTATAACCCTAGATACCGTATATTGTATGTTGTAAGTAGCATTTTGGGAGGAAATTTCGTAGTCAAAGTTCCAATTAAAATAATTATAGAATATAGAAGTAATTGAATACTAACTTCAATGAGTTCATCACCTTCAAATTTTCTAACAATAGAAAAAGGGATACCATTTATGAAAAAACGCATAAACGATCATACAAACGAACACATAATACAACTATTTTACAAACTGAAAAAAATTTGAAATTGCCTCGAAATACTTGTAGTTACATGAGGAACCCTAAGAAACACCAGCATCGAAAAAGATTCGTGATAAAAACAAGTTTTTAAACCCTCAATCGGATTTCCTGCAAATGTAATCATCCACGATTGATATTGATGATTGCACGGACAGACTTGTCGGAGCTTACCAAAGGATGGATCGATGGGGGATAAACAAAATCGCCTGATCCTTCAGAATTTGACTTCAATTTCTTGGAATGAAGTAAAAATTTCCATACAAACGACATTCATCTGTATGAAACGGCTTCGCACTTTTCCAATTTTCATCAAAGTGAAACAAGTGAAATTGAAGTTGAACACTCAGACGATTGAATAAGAATGAACGATAGAAGAATCAAAATTCCAATAGGAAGGGAGTCGAATCTTCTTATTCCTGTTTTGATTTGTGCAGTGAGAATTGGTGTTTTTGAGAGAGATTGAGAAAGGGGGGTTTGGACGAAGAAAACGAGAATGACAGTGAAAAGTGAAAACTGTATTTGGATTACCTTGTTCCAGGGCTCAATGGTTTGACTCGGTTTTTTTCCTCTTGAAAAATTCTATTTTCGTATTTATAGTTGTAAAATTATAATTTTCTGTCACTATATTTTATAATTAATTATCTTTTTCTCGTTCTTATAATTTAATTTTTTTTTAATTCATATGGTTTGTAAAATAAAAATGAATTATAAAATGTAGGGATGAAAACCAAAATTCTAAAACCATGAGGACTAATTTTACAATTTTTAATAAATCATAGGGACAAAAACATAATTTTTGGTTACCTTTGTGGGGGGTAATAATGTAATTTTTAGGACCCATACGATCTTTATGAACATATTTTGTCCATTTTAGGTTTGCATTGAAACAAATACTTTTTTTGGGTGACCATGAGTTTTCTAGATGAGCTTATTCGGATGACTATGAATGATCTCAAGTAATCGCAAGTGAACCTCAATGACCATGAAGGTTTTGGAGGGCCTAGATTCGAACCCATAATAGATAACATTTTCTTCTATATCTCCTTAAGATTAACCGGTACGTCACACTAGCAGTAGTTAATCAAAATACCCGTATTAAGGTGCTAGAAATTCCGGTTAAAATCATCATTAATGTCGGTCAATAACAATGGTAATTAAGTCTAATCAAATTCACAATTAATTGGAACGATACCATTATATGACAAGTACCATGCTACTAATTTCACCCATAGAGTAAGATTTAATCCAAAAAACTCTTGGATCAAAACCTCGACCCAAATCCAAATCGGTCTAGTTTAACCGTTTAATTGGTTTTGGATTTTTCATTTTAGTTTTTTGTTAGGTTATTTTATTTTCTTAATTTGTATGTTTTTAAATTTAAAAATAAAAAATAACAAAGCAATATATACGAACAATATTTATATACAGACACATACTTTTCGTTCTAAAGTAACATGTATATCTAATATACCAGCCAAGGTAACTTTTTTGCCGAACATCACAACAAGGGTTTGTGTGGCATGTGGTCGCATTTGCGTCTAGTGACGATTTAGGCTATAACAACTTATGTCCGCTCTTCACCAAAGAATTGTATGAGAAAGATGGTTAAGGTGAAAAGCGTAACAATGGATTTGGACCCGTGATCACCTTTAATCTCATATACTATCAATTAATCACGCTTGATACAAGGATTAATCTGGTGCATCTTATGCAAGAAGTCGAACATCAACTCCATGGAAGGCATGTTACTTACAGCACAATACAAATGTCACTGTGATCTACATGAATTTGTCAAACAATGCCAATCAGACCGAAAAAAGTTAACAGATTAAGAAAATTACCTATCAAGACTTGCACAAATGACATATAGACATTGACACATGAGTGAAATTACATAAATCCAAATACCAAATCCAAGAATTATTGAAACCAGAAATGATACATCGCAAGAACCATCTTTATAATACGTTAAATTCACCTGAAGAAACGATAACTGAACATCAAGAATGGTAAATTATGAGAATCCAGTAACCTGTTAGTCCTGCTGGCTAGTCTTCCCACCAGATTAACCCAAAGGATAACATATCTACATTTCATCTATCAACCTGAGAAGAGCCTGCATCTGCTTCAAGTTGTTCGTTGCCGCCACTGAGTTGACTCGGTTTTTCATTTGGTGCAGACCCCATGATCCCATTATAACCATTGGCAGCCATACCCATTACCCCGTGTCCATTGTTCATGTAAGCAGGATAAACAGTCATAGGATACGGGTTTCCCCTGATGCTAACCATCGTGGGTGGACCCCATGGAACTCTAGGTGAAACCGGAGCCAATCCATAATTAATCCCTCCATAATAAGCACCACCATATACACCACCACCATAAGGATAGCCACCATAAACAACACCATAACTGGGAAGAACATCGTATCTAGGTCTATGAGGTGAGTAATTGCTAAATCCATTGCCACTAGAAACACCATTATCCTCTTTCGGTACAGCCCTTTTAACCTCCACGAGCTTGCCACTCAATTCATGAAAACTTTTTTGCATAACTTCTTCAACAGAATCCTCGGAATCGAAAGTGATAAAGCCAAAACCCCTTGGTCTGCGGGTTACATTATCATGCATCACAACAACATCAGTAATTCTACCAAACTTTTCAAAGTAGACCTTGAATTCATCTTCAGTTAAGTTAGCCGGCAATCCCCCTACAAAAATCTTCTTAATCTTTAAGTTACTGCTACTACTAATACCATTAGTTCTACTGTTTCTATTCAATCCCCTACTCTGTTCTTGCTGGTTCTGATTCTGATTCTGGTTCTGTTCACTTCTTGGAACTGCCTTTTTCACTTCTACCTATTTAAAATCATCAAGAATTTATCAGAAAATTAAATCATGCAAAAAAATAAATGAAATTATCAGAGTCCGGACACATCATCCTCAACAATGCAATATGAAACATTACAACATGCTTTCAAATTCAACAACTGTTAATAAAGACAATTCAAAAGGCAGTAATTTTCTTTTACAACTAAAAGAAAAGAGTAAAATAGCAGGAATAAGTGTGTGATTCAAGAAAACAAACCGTTCTCCCGAGAATAGTATGGGTACCAAGAAGAACTTTATTCAGATCAGATGCTTCAGAGAAGGAAACAAAAGCAAACCCACGAGAGCTACCAGTGCTTCTATCTTTAGCAATCACAGCACCCACCACTTTTCCGTACTTGCCGAAGTGTTCTTTCAACACATCCTCTGTTGTCTCCCATGATATCCCACCCACAAACACCTTGCTTTGATCACAACCCTCCATATATTTTTGCCCTAAACTAAACCAGATCAACCTTAATAAACCAGACAAAATCTAAACAAAAAACAAATCCTGGGTTTCAGGAGAAACCAATTGGGGGGGTTTGGTGGTAAAAAAAAAAAAAAGATTGGAATTTTCACATAGATTCTTGATTTGCCCTAAATATGTTCATCTTGAAAAAACCCTAGACTAGCACCCATAAGAAGAAACAATCGTCGAAAACGTAAAAACCCATCTTTTGGTTTCCTGGGGTTTCAAGAGAATCCACAGGGTTTTGCGTATTTGCTGTGAAATTGGCATTTCTAGACGAAAGAAGAAAAACCCTTTTTTTAATTACTGTTGTAGGGTTTGACGAAGCGAAAGTGAAGGATAAAGGACTTGATTTCTAGGGTTTCAAATGCAGGAGAATTGAGAGATGCTGGTGGGTCAATCATCAATCAAAAAGGGAGGGTTTGGAGAGTCGGGGCGGAGATGGACTTTGAGTAGTGTGACCTAGTTCCCGGTTGACAAGTACGATTGACCTAGTTGGTTACCATAGGGTCAATCCATATCTAAATTCTAAGATAATTACATAATTGATCCCTATACTATCATTTATGTTGCATATTTAGTACCAACTTCTTACCATTCTAACATTACTAGTCCAAATTAAATCATCAAAATAGCTTTTTGGAAACCATCGATTTTTACAAAAATTAAAAGCCTGACACATATATCAAATGAAATCACTAACCAAAAGTGTTAAATAAGAAAATAATTACTAAAAGAAAAAGAATCACATAACAATAATCTAACGAAAGATGACATGCATTATCCTTTCATTATCATCATCTTCTATTTTTTTTAAATTTGAAATATATTTAGAGATAATAGAAGATCTATTAAAAAACAATTATCTGTGTTATTTGATATATTATAATAGACATTTAATATCATATTTTTGAACATTAAAATAATTTAGAGATAATAGAAGATACATTAAAGGGTTATTTGGCAATTACTGAATGATTTGGTACAAATTGATTAAGTGGTCAGAATGATTAAAAAGACTTTCATGATATAATGCAAAATGAAATATAATTGTTTGATAATTGATGTACAATGAAATTAGGGTTTTTAATGGTTAAGGGAGATCCATGATACAAAATCATTCAAAGAGTTTTAAGCCATTAAAAGGCAAACTTTTTTTTTGCCAAATAAGATTCATCTCTCAATGGAACTATTAAGAGGTAAACAAACAACCCCTAAATTGATATCGTACCGATATTTTTTTCAATTTTTTTTATCAAGTTTATTTTACTTTTGTGCAATGTACTTGTCAATGAATATATGTAGTATTTATACTATCTATACTATATTATAAAGTATTTGACAAAAACTCTTAAAAACCATTTTTATGCATAAAGTACTGTTTATTGATGCATATTACTTAAAATTTAAGATTACTTGTAATTTTGCGTAAGTACACCTTATTAAAGCTTTATTTTTAAATTTGTGTAACTCTGCTGATAAACATAATCAAATACAGGATAAACATCTATTTTAAATATAGAAAATCTAACATATAATTAAGATAATCATTGAGTTCTAATAAAGTACTTAATTACTATTTTTATCAAAAAATTGTATTATTAAATATAAAATAAATTAATTCGTTATTAGACTTAAATTAAATTATAATAAAAAATTAAATTAAGAAAATTATTAAGAAAATGAAAACTTTTAAGTAATTAATTTGATACTAATATCGATATTTTTTTCAAATTTTTATGATACCTTCACATTTATATTTTATTCAAAAATAAAAAATTATTGTTTTCTCAAGAACACATAAAATCGTATTATAACATTGATAAAGACAAAATAAAATGAAACATTAAAGATGACTAATGCAGTAAAAGCTTTTGTGTAAATTTTTGGCCGAAATCGTGTCCCATATAGGTGGACTAACAAAAAAATATCTTGAGGGTAGAATATGAATTAAAATTTTAATTCTTACTACATTGTATGAGTATACAAAAGTTATTTTAAAACAAATAAAAATCAGTATACAACGATGTATATGTGTGTGTGTCTCTCTATGTACCTGATCAACAATATGCTATTTTCCACTAATGAAAAAAGAAAAATAGAACCTAAGTCGTCAAACCAGATTAATTAGCTTTACTTTTTTGTAAGATTGATGAGTATCAACAAAAGAAAATTGAAATCCTACTCGTGAAATTAGGATAGCATACAAAACATCGATATCTAAATTAAACTGTAACAAAATCAAAGTAAAATATGTGACAATGGTGATTGTGGAGTAATTTTCATCTATAAATGATTTTTTATGACCTAAATGGCAATAAGGGTGCTTAAAGAAACTTCAAACCCAATTAAATCAAACTGGATCGTTTTTTTTAGTTTGATAGCCCAATTTAATTTGAAAAAATGGAACTAGAGAGACATTTATCTGTTTTACAGCAAGCCAACAAGATAAAACACCTAATCCGAGAACCACATATAGTTTTTTCGTTTGGACAACGATAACAATTAACATATAATTTTTATAACTATGAGTATGACCAATGATATATGTAGTTTGCCACTTTTTATTTATTTATATGTATAATTTTATCTCACAAGCCAAAAAAAACTAACGTTAAAATTCGGTCAGACCATACTGTCTTTTGTCTTTTGATGGTTTGTGCTTAATCGTCTAAACTGATCTAAACATAATTATGAAAGGGTGTAACGAGAATCGATGGAGTTAAAAGAACATGTTGGGGTTCATTAGTCAATAGTACATAGGATAAAAGTGGAAGAAAATGTCTTGAAACGCAAGTTATATGAAGTGATTATCTATTAAAAAAACATTTCAAGAATCTAGTCGTTTCCATTTATATAAACTTGTGTATTAAATCTAAAAGCAAAATAGCATTATACATAAGAAAGCAAAATAATTATTGATAATGGATATTCCACTTATTTTTCTCTCTTCATCTACGCAATTCTCACCATATATAGCTACAACATATATGTTGTTCATCGCCGAAAAGGCTATTATCGGTAATGGAAAACGTTGGTTAAGGTCTAATTATGTAGGTGGATTACATTCAAAAATCTACAGATTCCTTTGTTAGTTTCTATCGTAGCCTGGTCTTAGAGACCATCGACTCTGAATCTTCTTGCCTTATCAAAGTTTTGCTTGTGTGCATAAGCATCGCTTTTGTGTGAAAAACTGATCATAGCGTAAAGAAGCTTATAAAGTTTGTTAGTCGGTTTCTTTGATATAAAACCCATGTTTTTAGTGATTGACAAACACCCAAGTCATTCTTAGTTATTAGCTAACGTTTTAAATTTGTTTCCTCTATCTGACAAGTAACCAAATCATGATCAAATTATATTCAAATGTGAATTTCAAGATTGAGATGTGTTAGATGTCTTGGTGTGAAATATAAAGTTCGGAATGCAGAAAATCATGAATCAACTTGAGAAGCGTATAGCTTTATATGCAAAGTAAAATTTCTCATGATGCATGCCATGAATAACATCAACGAAGCTCTTAAAGTTTATATGCCATGAAAAACTTCTATGATTTAGTGCATAATTTTCTCACGCCAGTTAATGGATTCCTTCGCCTACAATTTGCCTTTGAATCACAGGAAGATATCTCCTCCATTATTAAACCGAATTAAGGTACGTAAGTACCTCCTTCTTAACCCTCCTAAATTCTCCATTTCCTTCTTGTTTATTTCTAGTTGTTCCCTTTCTCTTATAAATTTGTTCAATAATCGTAGTTGTACATGAATATCTTGATCATGCCCTTCATGTGTTTGATGAAATGTACAACACACGACCTCTTCCTTATGTTCAGGTGATTACTATGAGGATGAAACATCATTCAATTGTATCTTTAAATATCTTGTTGGTTATTCTTTCTGAAATCTATCCCATATGAACTATGAAGGCAAGTCCCAACAATTATTCATACAACAAGATAACTAGATAAGTAAGGTTCGCCCAAACGAATTTGGGCCCAAATCTAAACCAAATAGGAATATATGATCTATTGTTACAACTTACAAATACAATATTTTGTGATTGTATAGAGGTTCAAAATGGTAATAAAAATATATTAGAAAAATAATAATAAATATTATCTAAATAAATTTCAAAAAATCATATAATATAAAAGGATATGTATATATCACATCACTTCTCTGTTGCATCGTGTATTATTACGAATCTGGAATAGATTTACAAAAACATTTTTCGTACCAAAGGGCCTTTGGCCTAGTGGTATCGTAGCCCTTGGCCTTCTAGGAGGTCAAGCGTTCAAACCTCATCATAGGTGAGGAGGGGGTGTAAGTTTATTTGTTGCATTTGCCGTATATAAATATTATATACTTCAAAAAAAAAACATTTTTCGTCTTGAAATAATAGTTTCAAATGATACTCGTCTATTTCCATTTTTCGACATTAACTATTGTTATCGTTTTCTTGATATTTACTTATCGTTGTATATCTTATTATCACTTGCTAATAAAACTTCCTTTTTTCCTTCGGAACCAAGCAACCCTCTCTCCATCTTAAATTCATTCATCTTATTTTAGCTTTGGGCCTGATCATGTTGAAATTCGTTCCATCCATAAATGGAAGAAGGAGAGTGGAAGGGGACTAATCTACCATAAAAGTTTGAAAGTTAATTGGGTGGTTAAACCACGATCTGGAACCCATATATTCAATGTTGAGCAGAGAAAAATGGTTTTAATTCATCATTCATAAAGCAATAAAAGTCCTATGGTGATCTGAAAAACGAGTGATTGAGAAGATACCAATCATTTAATGAACAAGAGTGAGCGTTTTCACTATTTTTTTTGAAGAGTATAATATTTATATACAACAAAATAGAACAAATAAACTCACACACTCTCCTCATTTTTGATGAAAATTGAACCCTTGACCTCCTAGAAGGCCAAAGACTCACATCAATAATTTTTTTGTTGATCCCATATAAAATCTATCTTTTATTATACAACTAAAAATTCACTACGGTTTATGGTGATGTTGATGATGACCTTTAATGGTGTCTTCGATGGCCACCAGTTTGGCAAAAAACGTCAACGGGTGGTGACTTTGGTTTTATGCAATTACTTATAAATAATTTGTATTAATGGTTTATTTTAAGAAGTGAGGTCTTAGGCCGGTTGGGGGGGGGACTAGGGTTAGACATCGGGAAGCTTGAGTTGCGATGGTTAGGGGGTCATGGATGGACTGGGTCTAACTCGTGGCCTAAGTCTTGGTCTGCTCATATTGGGCTAAAGCCATGGTTGGACTTGGAGGTTGGGTGCTAACTGGACCAAGCTTTGTAGGCCGTGAGGAAGCCCAAAGCGTACTAATTAGTTGGTTTATTTATTTGATCAGAAGTATAATTAATTAATCTAGTTTTAGTTTTAGTTAAGATATGATATTATGTTTTTACTTAATTAAGATATTATTAGAGCATTTAAATTCGGATAAGAGAATTTATGTAATTATAAAATGACAATTCAATATTTGTATAATTATAAAATATCAATTTACAAAAACAACACATCTTTCTTGATTTAAAATTTAAACTTGGGTACTTTTAAAAAATAATTACCACCTTAGTTTTGTTCATTTTTTACAATAAAAATCCCATTAAAAAATACTTTGATGTTGTTTTTGGATGAGGATTAATTAAATTTTAATTTGATATGATTTAAATTTTGTTGACATATAGGGTTCAGTAGGGTGATCCCCACAACCCACCTTTTGGCTTTCAACTTGTACATGTCATATTTGATTTTCAAAATGAAAAAAATAACCCACCTTTTATTTTTGGTTGCTTTGATCCACACATACAAAAAGGGTTTCTTACATATGTATTGGATGGAAACTAACATTCAATATACACACACATACAAATCAAACTTCACGTCCCTCTGAGTCTGAGGTGCACCATGTCGATAGAAATCGGCAAAAACCTTCTTGTACACGTCCTCGGCTGAATGAATCAAAATTTTAACCTATACTAATATCCAACCAAATCTTCCAAAAGATTAAAATATAAATATTGTGTTTTTTTTCCTCTCCAGTTTTAGGAGGTGTACTTATGTTTGACAAAAAACAATGCATAGACCCCACAACAAAGTTTTAAGCGTGAATAACTTCTTTTCAGTTTTAAGAGGTGTATTTATGTTTGACAAAAAGCAATGCATAAACCCCACAACAAAGTGTTAAGCATGCGTTTATACACCAAGTTGCAACGACTTTGACGATGAGTTTGATTCACAAAACAAATCTTAATTAATTCCCTCCTTATAAATAGGTGTTACATGCATATTCAATAGAAGCAGGCACCTAGCAAATCTTGATATATCAATCTATATAGTCATGGCAAGTTTGAAATGTGTTGCGATTTTTGTCATGGTTGCATTGGCATTACAGTTAGCCGATGCTCAACTTCCAGGACTCCAAAATCTCATCAATATCTCTGGATCAGTATCATGCTCTCTTAATGGTAGCGTCATTGTTAATGCCACCACCCCAACCCCTCCATTCCCAAGTACTATAATTCTACTCCTTCCATCAAAAGTTCATATATAATTTAGCTTACTTACTTTACTAATTAATTGATGTGTGTATATATATATAACGTACATATGCTTTGGTTGATGTATCATGTGGTGGAAATGTGATATCCTCGGCCATAACCAATGGATCGGGAATGTTTGGTATAACTCTAAATCCGCTTCAATTTCCTCTGAGCAACCTTCTGTCGCCGAATTGCAGTGTACGTGTTGTTACACCACTCTCCAGTTGCAACACAACACTGCCTTCAACAGGAATTCTGCAATCCCCACTACAGTTCGTTAACACCACTGTTCGAGGCCTCCTCAGCGTTTCCAATTTAGTGCCTTCAGCATTCCAACTCATCGTCATTTGATCATATACAATGTCATAATGTACCATCCAATAAATAAACTATTAAGGAATTAAACATCCTTATATATGTTTTGATCCTTGCGTTATATATCTATATCTCCAAGGTCTCTTTTATCATTGTAGGAAGTTTGTTGGCTACCTACACCTTAATTTGGATATTTGACTAATATGGTATTTAGGGATCGTTTATCAAACGCTTACTGACAAAAGTCACTGATCTCACTTATGTTATGTGACAACATTTTTTTGCCATCGAAAAGGATTAACGGTAAACGTTTATAACCCATTAAGCGCTTAACCATTTATCGGGTAAAACACTCATTCTTATCTTTAAAATTTCGAGTTTGCAAACAATAGTGTATACATACAACTTCTAAAACTTTACGTTCGGAGTCCACGAGACAAATTAATAAACCAATTCAAATATAGATTACTCCATATTTTTAAATCTAAGATGCCTTTTAATATATTAATTAAACAAAATTAGTTTATTATTTTTAGTTTGATTCCATATCAATATATTTTTCTTTACCATGTTTATTTTAATTTTATGATTTTATGCAATGTATGCATACATGGATGATAATATGTAATATCTTTGAAAACATCTATCTATTATTTATTAGACGAAAATTCATGTGAGAAAGAAAATTATGATGAAAAAAGTATTATGAGATCTGAACCTTTTATAATAATTAATTGTACCTTCAAATATCTTGTTGGTTATTCTTTATGAAATCTATCATATATGAAGGCAAGTCCCAATAATTATTCACACATAGTGATGGCTAAAAACCGGTCTCAAGATTTCTCATAACCGGCCACAACCAGTCTCAAGATTTCTCATAACCGGCCACAACCAGTCCTGACGTAACCGGTCCCGGTCCCGCTCGAAAAAGTTGAGTCCGGTCATGCTTTATTGTAACCGGTTATGGACCATCGGTCCCGGTCATTAAAATTTATTTTTATTTTTTATTTTTTATTTTTTTATATTATAACATTTGTAATTGAGTCACTCAAATACACTTTAAAAATGCATTTTATTATAATTAAAATTACATTGTCTTACAAAATATAACGATAAATCGATAATTATGAACGTTTTTTTTTTTGCGTTTTTACAAATCAAGAACTTGGTATGAAAATCTCTCAACCAAGACACTTATATATAGTGTTTAGAAAGCAAAAAGATACAAAAAAAAGGGGCCAAAAAACGGCTACATTTTTAAAAAAATAGTTACATTTTTTGAAAATCAGGCCGGACCGGTCCCATAACCAGTCTCATAATCGGTCCCTGTCCCGCAAAACACCCTAAATCCATAACCTGTCCCAGATTTCGGTCCTATAACCGGTCCTTACTGGTCCCGGGCCGGTTTGGCCATCACTATTCACACACCAAGATAAGTAAGGTTGAAATCTAAATCAAATAAGAATATGCTCAATTGTTAAAAATGCAATATTACGTGATTGTATAGTAGTAAAAAATGCTAATAAAAAATAATAAAAAAATGATAATAAATATTATCTAAATAAATTTCAAAAAATCATATAATATAAAATGATATGTATATATCACATCACTTTTCTGTTGCACCGCGTATTATTACGAATCTGGAATAGATTTACAAAAACATTTTTCGTCTTGAAATAAATTTTTTTATAATATTTTGTATGGTTTCAAATGATCCAACCGTCTATTTCCATTTTGCGACATGAACTGTTGTTATCGTTTTCTTGATATTTACTTATCGTTGTATATCTTATTATCACTTGCTAACAAAAATTCTTTTTTTTCCTTCGGAACCAAGCAACCCTCTCTCCATCTTAAATTCATTCATTTTATTTTAGCTTTGTGCTTGATCACATTGAACTTCGTTCCAGCCATAAATGGAAGAAGGAGAGTGGAGGGGGACTAAGCTACCAATCTCTAAAAGTTTGAAAGTTAATTGGGTGGTTCAACCACGATTTGGAACCCTTATATTCAGTGTTGAGAAGAGAAAAATGGTTTTAATTCGTCATTCATAAAGCAATAAAAGTCCTCCGGTGATCTGAAAAACGAGTGATTGAGGAGATACCAATCATTTAATGAACAAGAGTGAGCGTTTTCAGTATTTTTTTTTTGAAGAATATAATATTTATATGCAGCAAATATAACAAATAAACTCACACACCCTCCTCACCCTTTGGTGAGATTTGAACTCCTAACCTCCTAGGAGGCCAAAGATTCACATCAATAATTTTTTGGTTGATCCCATATAAAATCTATCTTTTATTATACAACTAAAAGTTCACTAC
>NC_037540.1:7717261-7728562 GCF_001531365.2 Cynara cardunculus var. scolymus
AAACTTACTTACTTTACTAATTGATTGATGTGTGTATATATATAACGTACAGATGCTTTGATTGATGTATCATGTGGTGGAAATGTGATATCCTCAGCCATGACCAATGGATCGGGAATGTTTGGCATAACTCTAAATCCGCTTCAATTTCCTCTGAGCAACCTTCTGTCGCCGAATTGCATTGTACGTGTTGTTACACCACTCTCCAATTGCAGCACAACACTGCCATCAACAGGAAGTCTGCAATCCCCAATACAATTCATCGGCACCACTGTTCAAGGCCCCATCAATATTTTAAATTTAGCGCCTGCAGCATTCCAACTCATCGGCAATTGATCATATATAATGTCATAATGTACCATCCAATAAATAAACTATTAAGGAATTAAACATCCTTATATATGTTTTGATCCTTGCTTTATACATCTATATCTCCAAGGTCTCTTTTATCATTGTAGGAAGTTTGTTGGCTACCTACACCTTAATTTGGATATTTAATTAATATGGTATTTAGGGGTCGTTTATCAAACGCTTACTGATAAAAGTCACTTATCTTATGTGACAACATTTTTTTGCCATCGAAAAGGATTAACGGTAAACGTTTATAACCCATTAAGTGCTTACCGGGTGAGATTCATCACCCTCATTTATCGGGTAAATGGAAGAAGGAGAGTGGAGAGGGACTAATCTGCCAATCTCTAAAAGTTTGAAAGTTTATTGGGTGGCTCAACCACAATTTGGAACCCTTATATTCAGTGTTGAGCCGAAAAAGGGTTTTAATTCATTATTCATAAAGCAATAAAAAGTCCTCTGGTGATCTGGTAAACGAGTGACTGAGGAGATACTAATAATTTGATGAACAACATTGAGCATTTTCAATGATTTTTTTTAAGTATATAATATTTATATACGGAAAATAGAACAAATAAACTCACACCCTTCTCACCTTTAGTGAGGTTTGAACCCTTGACCTCCTAGAAGACCAATGACTCAAATACCGCTAGGCAAAAGGCCCTTTGGTTTAATGATTTTTTGTTGATTCCATTATCTTTTATTATACAACTAAAAATTCACTATGGTTTATGGTGATGTTAATGATGACCTGTAATGGTGGCTCGATGGCCCCCAATTTGGCAAAAAAAGTCACCGGGTGGTAACTTTGGTTTTATGCAATTACTTATGAATAATTTGTGTTAACGGTTTATTTTAAGAAGTTAGGTCTTAGGCCGGTGGGGGGGGGGACTAGGGTTAGACATCGGGAAGCTTGAGTTGCGATGGTTAGGGGGTCGTGGATGGACTGGGTCTAACTCGTGGCCTAAGTCTTGGTCTGCTCATATTGGGCTAAAGCCATGGTTGGAGTTGGACGGTTGGGAGATAACTGGACCAAGCTTTGTAGGCCGTGAGGAAGCCCAAAGCTTATTAATTAATTGGTTGATTTATTTGATTATAAGTATAATTAATCAATCTAATTTCTATTTTAGTAAAGATATTATATTAGGTGTTTACTCAATTAATATATCAAAGATCACTGTTATTAATTTATATATTGCTAGTAGCGGGTATTTTTGATAAATTATTTCCTTATATTAAGTGACTTAATATTTAATTAAAATTGCCACAGTTGGATTAAAAATTATTAGAGCATTTAAATTCRGATCAAGGGATTTATGTAATTATAAAATGTTAATCCAACATTTGTATAGTTATAAAAATGCCAATTTACAAAAACAAGCAAATTTATTGATTTTTAAATACTCTTAAAAAAATAAATACCACCTTAGCTTTGTTCGTCTTTTACAATAAAAATCCCATTAAAAAAAAGACTTTAATGTTATGATGTTATTTTTGGATCGGATTAATTGGATTGAAAGTAAGTATAAATTATGATTTGATATGAGTTGAATTTTGTAGAAATATAGGGTTGAAGTAGGGTGATCCCCACCAGGGGCGGAACACAACCGTTGTAGTCCGGGGAGCCGAAATATAAGAGCATCTTCAATATATTTTTTAAAATTGAGAAAATGGAGATTTTAGGCATATTTTTGCTCCAATAGGCTCTCCAAAATTCTCCAAAACGGAGAAAACATGAGAGAGTGTAAACAAAAATTGATTACAATGAGAGAGAATCATTTTTTTCTCATCATATTCACACCGTTAAGAATCCTTGATATTAATGGTTTATAGGTCATTGACATATCATTTTGTCTTTATTTGACTGGGGCGGGGAGCTCGAGCCTGGTTTTAATAGAGTTTTAATTATCCATTTTGGAAATTTTTTGAAGAATATGTTGAAAATGCTATAATATTGTAAAAATTTGTAAATCCAAATGATTTGTTTTTAGACTATTAAATTTTAGAAAAAGATTGATTAATGTAATATTAAAACTCGAAACATTCAAAGTATTAACAGGAAAATAGTAATACCAATTTAAACATTATTTACATATAATTAATATATTATATTATTTACTCTAAAAACTTAAACATTCAAAGTATTAACCGAGAAATAGTAATACCGGTGTAATTTACTTTAAAAACTTATATTTACATATAATTAATATATTATATAAAAACTAATACATATAATTAAATATTAATAAATTAAATAAAGTGCAAAAAAATTGCTTGGAATGTGATTTGAAACAGCAACCTCCAGTATGTAGGTTGTACATCATTGTACAACCGAACAACTTAATGTATATGTTTTTAATAGCTTAGTTATAATATTTAAGTATAAAAGCAGGGGGCCATGGCCCCCAAAGGCCCCTATGGGTTCCGCCCCTGATCCCCACAACCCATGCACAAGTGAATGCATGCCTAAATTAAACCTATCTTTTTGGCTTTCAACTTTTCTTTCTTTACATGTCATGTTTTGATTTTCAAAATGAAAAAATAACCCACCTTTTATTTTTGGTTGCTTTGATCCACACATATTTATATACAAAAAGGATTTCTTACATATTTATTGGATGAAAACTAACATGCACCAAATACACACACTGAAGTGAAAACCACAAGAATGATATCTTATTATAAGAATTGAGTATTCAAAAATATTGAAATATGGTGTCAGGTTTGATTATCTGAAATTAGTAAGAACATATTAAACGAAAAGAAAGATGTGAGTATATATTAATAAAATAAGGGGATGCATGTGTGACAAACTTATAGAGTTGATATTAATCTTATATTTTATGGGAAAAGAATTGCTATAATCTTTATCTATATCTATACTACCTTATAAAACATATTTGATAAAAGTCTTAAAAACAACCTTAAATGCATAAGGTACTGCTTCTTTATGCATAAAGTCTTAAAAGTTTTAATTACAAGTCATTTATGCATATGGTACGACTCAACAATGTTTCACCTTTTACAACTCATACTTTTAAGTTTTATCTTTTACATATTTAGTTTTGGTTCCCAATAGACATTGAAAATTTAAACCATTTACCCCTTTCTAATTTTGACCCTTTATGTTACCAAGATTTTCATCTTATCATAAAAAACTCTCTTACCATTTCAAATGTAAACCTCAGATTTTCATAATTCACTATTGATTTTTCCCAATCACCTCCATTGCCCCAACTACATTCTTCTTCGCCTCTGTCGTTCCTCATTGTCTCTCCTCCAGTCGCATCGTCACCCTTACAACTTCCACATATTTTTATACTTGTATAAAGGTCTTCCTTTGGCTTTCTATTTTATTATTAGGGTTTGAGCTAGCTGCTTATTTTAAAGGTCGACATTTCGGAGCTTTGGATCTACATTTACAATAGTTGTATACATTAACAAACCCATTTGCTTTTAAGGGTTTCTTTGAGTCAATATATCCAAGATGGGTTGTGATTCGGGTCGAGTATCTTGCTCCAGCGCTCCAGTCCTTGGCAAATGCTTGTATCTTGCCCCACCGCTCCAGTCATTCGGGTTGTGATTAAGGGTTTATGAATAATTGTAGAACCTACCAACACCAACATTTTGGATGAATGTATATTTGAATCTAAATTAGATACAAATATAGTAGGCTTTTTTTACATCTTTAAGGAAATTGATATCTCAAAATTGAATTATCTTAATGAGCTTTTTACATCTCGCTGCATTGCGTGGGTAGACAACTAGTATATATATATATATATATATATATATATATATATGTGTGTGTGTGTGTGTGTGTGTGAAAAAGAACAAAAGGTTTTGAGACAACACCATGAGAAATAAGCATTCTCAAATAATGAATTGTGGATGAGTTTTAATTATCTCATATTGGTGATAAGTTAAATATTGAAATAGAAAGGATATGTGGATTGGATGATTGAGTATTCTTAAATATTGAAATGCGATTTTGGCTTTGTTATCCCACGTTGGTAAGAAGATGCTAAATTGTAAGAAAGATGTGAGTATATACTGATAAGAAGAGATGATGCGTTTTCGACAACTTATAATGTTGATGGTAATTAATCTTATTTTTTATGAGGTGAAAGTTACTATAACTACTTAAGATGAGGGATGCATTTGTGAAAAATTATACCTATTTTTATAGAAAATATATAATAGCTTGCTATTGGGATTTTTAATGATATGGTATTTTTTTTATTAACCTAGATATCCAACCCGCAATGCGAGCAGACTAATATCGTGGTAGCCACCTGCTTTGCGGGTAGCCAAAGTCATCGAATTTGAACCTCCATGGCCAAAAGAGGATTTTATTACTTCTTGGATTTGAACCTGGAACCTCCAAACACTTTTGATATTTGAAGTCCAAACTCGAACCATAATAGTGATATGGTTGTGGAGCACGTCGTATGAGCTTGAAGTTAATATAATATCAGAACTATTATAGGTGTATCACAAACTCACCCTAACACTAAAAGATTATGAATATATGCAAGTTACCACTTATGAAAATATGTTCCATTTCTTACATCGGATTTTATTAATTATTAACTGAGAAATTACGTTTTATTTTAACACGGCTCAGTCTTCCCTTGCAAAATTTATCGTCGCTGCGGAATGCGCGTAAAATTCTTATATTTGACAAATACCCAAATCATGATCAAATGTGAATTTCAAGATTGCGATGTGTTGGTGTGAAATACAAAATTCGGAATTCCATAAATCATGAATCAACTTGAGAAGCGTATAGCTTTATACGCAAAGAAAAATTTCTCATGATGCATGCCATGAATAACATAAACGAAGCACTAATTGGAGTCAAGAAAATATTCAAGCTTTGTATTCAAACGGTTTATGGTGATGTTAATGATGACCTTTAATGGTGCCTTTGATGGCCACCAATTTGGCAAAAATACGTCAACAGGTGGTGACTTTGGTATTATGCAATTATTTAAGACTAATTTGTATTGATGGTTTGTTGAAAGAAGAACGACGAAAATTGTTTAAGAAACAAAGAAGCGATTTTCAAAGCTTTTGGATAGCGTCGTGGCACAAGGGAGGTCTTAGGCCGGTCCCCGGGGGGGGGGGGGGTTGGGGTCAAACCTCAGGATGCTTGAGTTGCAATGGTGAGCGGGTCATGAGTGGACTGGGATTTAACTCGTGCCTTAGGTCTTGGTCTGCTCATGTTGGGTTAAGCCATGTTTGGACGGTTGGGTGCTAACTGGACCAAACTTTGTAGGCCGTGAGGAAGCCCAAAGCTTACTTATTAATTGGTTTATTTATTTGATTATAAGTATAATTAATTAATCTAATTTCAATTTTAGTTAAGATATTATATTATGTTTTTACTTAATTAATATATCAAAGATTAATATTATTTAATTATATATTCCTAGTAGTGGTTATTTTTAATAAATTATTTCATTATATTAATTGATTTAATAATTGATTTGAAATGTTACAGTGGGATTAAAAATTATTAGAGCATTTAAATTCGGATCAAGGTATTTATGTAACTATAAAATGTCAATTCAACATTTGTATAAAATTACAAAATATCAATTTACAAAAATAAWCAGTTTTATTGATTTAAATTTTAAACTTCGGTACTTTTAAAAAATAAATATCACCTTAGTTTTGTTCATCTTTTACAATAAAAATTCCATTAAAAAATATTTTAATGTTATGATGTTATTTTTGGATCAGRATTAATTGGATTAAAAGTAAGTATAAATTTTGATTTGATACGAGTTGACAAAAGGCAATTTATATTCCCAACGACTAAGTGTTAAGCGTGCGCTTATACACCAAGTTGCAAAGACTTTGTGGATGAGTTTGATTCACAAAACAGATCTGAATTAATTCTCTCCTTATAAATAAGTGTTACATGCATAAGCAAAAGAAGCAGGCACCTTGCAAATCTTGATATATCAATCTATATGGTCATGGCAGGTTTGAAATGTGTTGCAATTTTTGTCATGGTTGCATTGGCATTACAGTTAGCCGATGCTCAACTACCAGGACTCCAAAACCTCATCAATATCTCTGGATCAGTATCATGCTCTCTTAATGGTAGTGTCATTGTTAATGCCACCACCCCAACACCTCCATTCCCAAGTACTAATTCTACTCCTTCCATCACGTTCATATATAATTAAACTTACTTACTTTACTAATTGATTGATGTGTGTATATATATAACGTACAGATGCTTTGATTGATGTATCATGTGGTGGAAATGTGATATCCTCGGCCATAACCAATGGATCGGGAATGTTTGGTATAACTCTAAATCCGCTTCAATTTCCTCTGAGCAACCTTCTGTCGCCGAATTGCAGTGTACGTGTTGTTACACCACTCTCCAATTGCAACGCAGCACTGCCATCAACAGGATTTCTGCAAGCCCCACTACAATTCATCGGCATCATTGTTCGAGGCCTCCTCAATGTTTTAAATTTAGTGCCTTCATCATTCCAACTCATCGGCAATTGATCATATATAATGTCATAATGTACCATCCAATAAATAAACTATTAAGGAATTAAACATCCTTATATATGTTTTGATCCTTGCTTTATACATCTATATCTCCAAGGTCTCTTTTATCATTGTAGGAAGTTTGTTGGCTACCTACACCTTAATTTGGATATTTAATTAATATGGTATTTAGGGGTCGTTTATCAAACGCTTACTGATAAAAGTCACTTATCTTATGTGACAACATTTTTTTGCCATAAAAAAGGATTAACGTTAAAGTGTATAACCCATTAAGTGCTTACCGGGTGAGATTCATCACCCTCATTTATCGGGTAAAATTCTCATTCTTACCTTTCCTCCTATCAGGTAACGTTAGACTGCAATAATTTGACAGAAAAGGATATTGTATATCCTTTTATTATCATTATCGCTGTTTTTTGAAATTTGAAAAATATTTATAGACAATCGATGATAATTAAAAAAAATTATTTATGGTAACATTTGATATTATACTTGAATATTAAAAATAGATTTTGGAAATAAAGTCAAAGCATCTCAAAAAAAATTTCAAAAAAAAATTATTAAATAATTGGTATTGTTGATTAATTCATAATTTGCATTACTTATAGCTTCCTTCTTTGTAGACAAAACGGATTCGGAATTGTCTTTCATTCCAAGGCCTAACTTGTATCCATGCGCTTCATATTCGCTCCCAGAAATATAGCCAAAGTATTGGATGAGAACTAACATTCACTATACATAGGGGCATAGCTAGAAATTTAAGTTAGAGGAGTTCGTTCGTCTAAAACTTTACCTTTTTGTAACTAACAATGAAAAGTATTGTGTTGGAACAACTTGAAGCTCATAATTTGCGATGCTCAATTTTCAGGACTCCAGAATTTTAACATCATCGCTGCAGTGGTATCTTTTTCTCTTAATGACAACATCATTGCTAAGGCCACCACCCCGCCCCAACCCTCCATTCCCAAGTACTAATTCTACTCCTTCCATCAATTTCATAAGAAATCAGGAGTATTTTTTCCATTAATGAAACCATGAAATCTTGAAACCATTCCGTGAAACCATGTAATCGTGAGTTTTTTTTTCCATTAATGACACGATGAAATCTTGAAACCATTCAATGAAATCATGATCTTTTTCATTCATAAAATCATGAAACCATGAGTTTTTTTCATTTCACGGAACCATGATTCAATAATGAAACCATATTAGATAATGGAAAGTTCTTTTACGAAATTTTAGGAATTTTTAGAAGTTATTTTTACCATTCTACCATTCCAACGTCTTTTCATTAAATAACCAATTAATTTTTTTATTTTACTGACATAAATTGACAAATATAATCAAATATAAGATAAATATCTCATTTTAAATATAAAAAATCTAAAATATAATTATGATAATCATTGATTTCTAACAAAATACTTAATTATTATCTTTATAAAAAATTATACTATTAAATCAAAAACAAATTGTTTCATTATTAAACATAATTAAATTATAATAAAGAATTGAGTCAAAAAAATTATACTAAAAACGAAAAAATTTAAATAGTTAATTTGATACTAATATCGGTATATTTTTTCAATGAGCCACCGGTTCAGGTACAAGATACTAACATTACCGCCTGAACAATTAGACATCCAACCAAGTTTTATGATATCTTCAAATTTATATTTTATTAAAAAAATAAAAACATTATTGTTTTATCAAAACCACGTAAAACCATATTATATCGACAAGAATAAGAATAAAATAAAATATTAAAATCAAAATATATCTCGCTACATTATACGAATATGCTTTTAGTATGTATAAAAACAACATGGTATCTTTTCTTTTTCTATAGTTCAAGATCATAAAAAATATATTTCATTTCTATACATTTCCTTCCCATCAAAAACCCAAATAAAAGATTCTGTTTCATGTTGTTTTTATTTCTTCCACTTTTTTATTTATTTTCTTTTCTTTTCTTTTCAAATTCCAGAATACATGGTTTGTTTATTTTTTCGTCTTTTCCTTTCTTTTTAAGTAAAAGATGTCGAGAGAACATGATACAAACGTCAATAAGTTACGATATTTTATTTTCTTAAGATAATTAAACAAATAATTACGAGTTTAAATAAAAAACAAAATATAAAGACAGGAAAATGATCCAAATTTCAGATGTAATTGAAATCAAACTATGTATTTTTCTGTTTATCGTTTCTAAGTCCAAAGAATCACAATAAATGAACATGTGACGTCATGTGTCTTTGTGTGTATATAAGAAATAAACCAAATACTTTAGACGACGTTTTTGACTCTCTTCACTAACAAATATTTTTTAAACCCTTTTTTTAATCTTTCTATGTCCCAAAATCTAACAAAAACCGTTTAAACAACTAAACTTACCTCAAATCTCAAACCAAGGTTATAAATACCCTAAACGGCTCTTTGGCCTCAGCGGGTGACAACCAGTCTCAGAGATTACAGAGGTAGACTTAGTGGTTTAAGAGATTTTTACTAAATTAAAAACATATAAACCAATCCATGTAAATCTATTGAAATATCAGATCAAAAATTGTTTTAACTCAACGTCCTAACTTAGCCAGCCATGAAGGCGGCGATGAAAATGAAAGATATATAAAAGTAAGAACAAAGAACTTACAAAAAGCTTAGACCTCTGTCGGCAAGCTTGTTCGTCTTATTTCTTTTATTCACCACACTGGATTACAAAACTGGAAGCAAAAGAGAAACTAAATGCTAACTTCAGAAAAACTCTGATTACTAAGAGAGACATGCCTCCCTTTAAATACTAAAAGAAAAAGTCCTATTAAGGACAGCTGGCTACACAGCTTAAAGAAATCTGATCTGCTTTATAAAAGCAAAAGATTCTTTTTGAAAAAGAAAAAGCAACTTTATAAAAGTTGTCGGCTACTAAGACCGAAAGTGAAGAACTTTTGACAAAAATGTCAAAAAGACTGACCAAAATGTCAAAAAGACTAATAAAGCAAGCTACTTACTTTGCTTTATAGARTCTTTGAGAGACTCTAAGGCTTCATCAATGGAGACGACTAGCTCTTCGGAGCCTTCGACGCTTTGAGCATCCTGCTGTATATCAGAGTTCATGGAACTATCGGAAGGTTGAGAAAGATTTTGATGCAGATCCTTCTTCATATTTTCTATGTATAGATCAACAATCTCGTCCTTGGATAAAGTACCAGCGTATTTCTGGGAGAGTTGTTGGAAGGGGCTTGGAATATCCGAACTGGTAGTGGTCTGCTGACGATCTTCGAATTCTTTCTTATAAATTTGGATTYTCTTGCTGATGGTCTCATAAAGATCAGCTCCTTCAATAGAAGAAGAGTTTGGACAAACACGGTCTAATTTCTCCCAATATTTTGAGAGTCCTTGGCGTTTAAGACAAGGGATCATATWATGATCATAGCCAAAGATTGGCTTCCATTTCCAAATCCATGGAATGCCGAATTCTATAAAGAAAAGGCAAATATTACTACTATCAATTTGATAGAGTTTTGTACAGTCATTGACGGTTGGAGAATATAACATCCAATCTTTAATATAAGATTTCATATGGTCAGGAAAAATAGAAGAACTAGTTCCAAAATTTTTCCACCAAGAGAARAACCAATTAGGWATYGGWGAATGGAAGCAATTTTCACAAATTTTYAAGAACCAAGAATGTCTTTTGTTCTCGTTATCATAAAGTAGAACTTTAGATAAACCATGAATATAATCCCAATAATTAAACTTGAAATTACATTTATGAGCGGGTGAAAACCATTCTCGCTCAGCAAGAGGGGAAAAACCCCATTCTTCAAAAGATATAATCTTTTTGATGACAAGTTTTGAAAAATTAAAATTTCCATTTATCTCATCTCTACTATTAGAAGAATGATGAGTTATTTCTACAGATTTTGTAGAAATAAGCAAGCCTTCATAAAATTGGCGTTGTCTTAAAGAACCATGAACAAAAGATGTCTTATTAAGATATCTTTGAAGAATAAAATCAGGATTATCTTTCCATTGAAGATCTTTTTCTTCAAGCAGAAGTATAACTTCTTTTTCACCAGTTTCATGAAACTGAGAATTAGAGGAATCTTCCTTACTAATATTAGCAAAAGACTTTGCAGCAGCCAAAGATTCTTTGGCTTTCTTTTCCTGAAAATAATCAAGATATGCCTTAGCAAGCGGATGGTCTTCTGGGATATCATCCAGGAATCCGGGAGTATCTTTATCCTTATCATGTGATAAGTCTGAAGCTATAAGCTTCTGCTTACCCATCTGGGCAATTACATTATGACCTCTTCCTCTATTAGAGGGATGTCTGCCACCTCGGCCTCTTCCATGGGAAGAGCTGCCAGCTCCTCTATAAGAGGAGTAAGAGCTGTAAGAGCTCATGCACCG
>NC_037540.1:7730537-7747755 GCF_001531365.2 Cynara cardunculus var. scolymus
AGAGTAGCATTATCAGAAGGCGGAGTTTCAATATTAGAATGCTGATTGGAAGCAGAAGAAGAGATATGTTCAGGTGCTTCAGTTGGAACATGAAAAGTAGCGTTCCTAACTAAAAGGTCTTGGCTTGCAGAAACAATTGCAAGATGTTTATGAAGAAGAATATTGTCTTCTTTTAATGCTGAAAKCTCAGACTTGAGAATGGTCAACGTTTTTGACTCTCTTCACTAACAAATATTTTTTAAACCCTTTTTTTAATCTTTCTAGTTACAGAAACCATTTGGTTAATAATACTATAGTGTAAACTACAATTTTGGTCCCCCTAGTTTACATGAATTATCGAAAGTGTTCTCTAGATTTCAATAACTACAAATTAATTAACATCTCTATAGTTTGCATTTTTTGTTGAAAGTCGTCCCTAATCACTAACTTCGTGAAAATTGTCTGTTAAGTTAGAGGTATTTTTGTCTTTTCACCCTTTTTTACTATTTCTTTTCTATGTTAAAAAATTAAATTAAATTATTTATATTATATATATATATATATATACATATATAAATATATATACACACTGATTACCGGCTATCACAAAACCCACCCCCAATCCTATTGTTTACACCGGCAACCCATATCCTTTTCTTTCCTTTCCCACCGACTTGTTTACCGGCGATCACTTGAAGGCATCGAAGATGAACAGATTCAAACATCGAATATGGACAGCTGATCTCTCTTTCTCTCCATCGGTGACGAATTCTTTGGGCGTTTTTATCTTTTAAGTGTTTCAATAGTAAATTTCAAAAATAGTTATCATATAAACATTTATAACATTTTTGTGTGAGAAAGATTTAGAAAAAAAAAAAATTAAAGTGTATTTTAACAAGTTATTATAAAAAAAATTCTTCAAAACAAGATTTTTTTATATGTTTAAAATTGATTTTTGGGAAGAAAAAAACAACTTGAGATCGATTTAGGCCCAGCCTGGAATCGGAACTGAATCTAGGGACTGGGGCTGTGTGTTTTTGGTAAGGATCGGGATCGGTTACAAAAGAAAAATCTCAGACCCGAACCAATTTGGACCCGTTCCTGGAGCGGTTTTTGACCATCTCAAGTTGCACGTGATACGATAGGATGTAGATTTTCCTCTCTTTATAGATATAGTTCAAAGAGGATTAATTATTAACATTTAAGTGAATGACACTTGTGAGAATTCAACCAATCAACTTGGAATGTACTAGGTTATATGTTCGGTGACAGCTGATACACTAATAAATTATTCTTAATCGGTTATCATGAATTCGTAGGAAACTCAATACATATATGTTATGAGAAATGTTCTACAACCAACAATCTTATATCAGTTTCTTGTGCTATATATCTTTTTGGTGGTATGAAAAAAATGTTAACGTTACTTTGCATCAGCATTTATATTCTTGTTGTGTTTAAACATTATGATTTGACACTTACAATAATATGTGATGCTATGACAACATGAACATGGTTTTATTGTGAAATTGATCAAAACAGTCAATCTTTACAATCAAATTCATTTTTAGCTACTTTTTCAACCGAATTCAAAATTTAACAAGACTTTACGCAAATACCATATGTATTTACGTGAACTCAATTTTCAGATTAAAAAAAAAAATAGTCAAATTTGCATAAGGATCTACATTTGTGGAAAAAAAAAGAAAAAAAAAGAAAATTTTGAGAAACATGTGCCAGGAAAAGAGAAAAGTGGAGTCAATGATGTTGGGAGGCAGGTTTTTTGCATTTGGGCACGTCAAACACGTGCATGTATTATACTTTTCCTTTTAAATTAAGATTTACGGAAATACATAACATATGGAATCCATAAATTTATATTTAAATCGGATTATTTCATGAAACATAAACATGATTAGTAACAAATAATAATAATTAAATCAAAAGCTTAAACGTAATTATACTCTTTTGTCACTTGTGATAACCACTCTAATGACTTTTAAATTATACCATTTTCTCTTCTCTCTGTTTCTGATTTAATCTTTTTAAATAATAAATAAACAAATACACCTTCTTTCTAATAAATAAATTAATAGCTATAAGTTCCATAATCCAAAAACAGTATTTTAAATGTCGATTATATACAATATAGGGTTTTAGATGAATGTACATATGGCCAAAAAAGAAACATGAATAGAGAATCTTTGTGATATAATACATAAGACAGTGAAATTTGAGTTGCTTTTAAGAGTTTTCACATCGATTTAGGTATGTTTTTTATAACTCAACTTAATTACACATTGGTACAAGATACATTTCTTACTGTAATAACTGGTATTCTTTTTATATTAAATATAAAGTACAAGGATTGGTCGGGTTGAACCTTGTAATCTTAGAGGACCAATTATGTAATTAGAGGGCCATACGTAGTTCCTCAAACCCATTGTGAGGAACAAATTTGGAGGAAAAGAAAAGGAATTTTTAAAGGAAATGCTCTTAACAAGGGATTCTTGTAGTTTGAAGTAGAAACTCTACGAGATTTATCATCTAGCAAGGTAATATTTTTCTCTATAAGCTTGGTGTACCTCATTGTTGGATTCTTTCAATTTGATTTGAGATTCTTGGGGTTTATTGGGTATTTTTGGAGTAAATGATGATTTGTTCATGGAAATCCATCATCGATCTGATTTTTGGTTCGATGTTTGAATACGTTTTCTTCTTGAATCATTAAGTTGATTTCAATCCATCTTTTTTATGAGGATTTTAATTTCAAAGAAGGTTTAGCCATTGTTTTGGATTTGCTAAACTCGATTATTTTGATGATGAAATGGTCATATTAATCTATGTTAAATAAGATTGGTGATTTCAAAGGATTTATTAATGTTTTTGGACGAGTCAAACAAGTTGATATCATGTTAGATTGATCAATGGAACCATATTTTTGGATTTGAGATTTGAGTTTTGGTTCATTCATTGCTTTAGATGAAATATGCTCAAGCAGAGGGTTGGCGCGAGACTTACGTCGTGGCGCAAGTCGCGTTAACTGCTGCTTCGACGCATCATCTGTTGTTTCGTGTCTCGATTCGAGGCAAGATTGGAGCATTGTTTTAGAGGGTTGCTTGGGGGGTTACAAAAGGTATTTATTGGGTCATTTTAGATGGTTTAACACTGTTTGTATTTTGATTAATTCAGGTATTTTGTTTGAGCAATTTTAGCCGTTAGGCTGTGTGGTGGGATGTTGAGCATCACGTGAGTTCCCTTAACTTCATTTCTAAATGTGAGATCATTTATGAATGTTCTGAAATTGTTGTTTATGGTTTTACATTTGGCATCTTCAATGGTTACTTGCTTTAAATATCTTTTCTCACATGATGTCTTTTGGTATATGGTTGGATTTGCACTATAGGAGTGATAGTGTACCTTGAGATAGTGGAATCTCTTCGGCATATATTTTCTTTATGCCTTGAATTTGTTTCACGTGCAAATTGTACATATATCTACTTGTGGCCTTCATTTTGAATCTCACAGTGGAGTAACAGTGTGTCTACAAACATTGTGCAAAGTTCGTTTGCTATTCTACTTGGTTATCTCCTTGGTTACCTTGTTTTAATGGTGATTTATTCTTTCAAATATTTTATTGTTACCATAAGATCATTAGACCTTTTTGGTCTAACCCCACTTTTAAAAAACCAAACCATTTTTAGGCAAGTTCATGTTGAAAGTTCGCCCAAAGGAAAAAGAGGAGTTGTGAACCACCTGATGGAATAGAGACTGGAGTTTAATTTATCTCTACTTTTGTAAAAATTCTCAGATGTGGAAGATGTTTTATCCACTGCAAATATTATTGAGATGTATTAAGTACTTTGTCACTTGATTATAACTTTTGAGCCTGTTTGGCTACTTCATATGATTATTGTTGTTTTAGTTTTTGGACTGTTACATTTATTCTCTATACTATAAAAAGAAACAATTTAGATGATCAACGATATAGACTTTGAGAGGATTTATTGGATGAAAGCGTGTTTGTTTTAAATGATACTAGTGTTTCACATCATGCATTGCACGATGACGATATATTTCTTAAAAATTTATTGAAATTAACTAAATGAGTCGATGATCACATTTATATATTAAACTAATAGAATCAACATTACCTTTAATATGTGAATCTAATTTATCATTATTGGTTGTTCTTTTAATATTATATATATATATATATATATATTATTAAGTCTTATATATCAATCGTTTATTATATCAAACTTTATGATTGGTTCAAAATCATTAAAAAAATATGTGAAAATATTGATTATAATCATGAGGTGTATTAAGAGAATTATTTTACCATAATACATATCAATTTATCTTCTACATATATTCTCAAAAAATATTTATATTCACCAAGCAATAATTGTGTTGTTATTTACATTGATATAATTGTTGAATATTTGCAATTTGCTTATATTAGTTCATGATATACTCATTTGCAACATTGGTCAAGAACCTCATTGAAACCATTTTATTCCTACATGCGATTGCATAAAGTAAAAATAATAGCTAGTATTATGATCATTCTAAATATATAAGAGTCTGATTGATTTGTTATTTTTTCATTTGACTTGTTCAAGCTTTTTAAATTTGTTTTAGACGGTTCATAATTTGGTTTATTTATAAAAAAATACTGAAAATAGAGGTTTTAATAAAATTATGTAAAATAAAAGATATGTATTATATTGAATTTCATATTTTAAATATAGGGATGGAAAAGTCTTTTACATAAATCAAATATTTTAATGAATAAAAAATCTAAGGAAACAAAAAATGGGTTTCTAATGTTTAGAGGATAACACCTCATTATGTTTGGTTTCTTCTTTAAGAATTAAAAATATTATAAAATAATTTTCAAGCTCAATGCTAAAAAAAGAGAAAAAATCACAATAGACCGATTAACATCAACAAAAACTCATATCATATTTGTTTTCATGAATGACCCCTCAAATCAATAAAAAAAAAATATATCCACAAAAACTGAATAAAGAAGAAGAATTGGAAGATTAAAAGATATTATTATGCTAAACAATGTTACATTATTTCATCAAAGATTCATATGCCACTTTATCCACACACAAAAAAATCATATGTCTACATAATTCCAACTTTAGTGTGAATTCTCCGACTAAACGACGAAATATTATACTTATATAAGCAAAAACTCATATTATGATTAGTCTTATTGAATGACGCCTCAAATCAACAAAAATGTAAATCACTCCCACAAAATTAAACTGAATAGAGATAAAGAATTGAAAGATTAATAGAGAGATTCATATGTTTGTATAATTCCAATTTTAGTGTGAATATCTCCAATTAAAAGACGAAAATATTATACTTACATTAATAAAAACTCATATTATATTTCCCTTATTGAATGACGCCTCAAATAAACAGAAGTGCAAATCACCTCAAAAACTGAATAAAGATGAAGAATTGAGAGGTTTTTTTTTTCCTTAAACAATGTTACACTATTTCTTCAAGGATTCATATGTCACTTTATCCACACACAAAAACTTTATATGCCTACATAATTTCAACTTTAATGTGAACATCTCCGACTAAAAAAAGAAATATTATACTTACATAAGCAAAAACTCATACTATGATTTGTCTTATTGAATGACGCCTCAAATCAACAAAAATGCAAATCGCATCCACAAATTTATAACTGAATAAAGAGGAAGAATTGAGAGATTAATAGAGAGATTATCATAGAGGTGTACCACAAATTTATACATGAATAGAGAGAAAGAATTGAGAGATTAATAGAGTGGTTATCATAGAGATGTACCACAAAATTATACATGAATAGAGATGAATAATTGAGAGATTATTATAGAGGTGTACCATGAAGAGAAGATGAAAAATATTATCGAATAGAGAGAAATAATGAGAGTTAAAAGAGTACTTATTAGAGGGAACATGAATAGGTTGAAACAACCTAATTAAAGGATTTTAAATGTGAATATGAAACATAAAAAACAAATATTAAAGTAGGAGAAGCTTGAGGAAAAGAGAAAAAAGATAAATAATTTTCTTGTTTTGAGAAGAGGTCATGTCATTACATGTGGTTTCTTCTTTTATATATATATATATATATATATATATATATATATATATATATTTGAAATCAAAAGAGAATTTTTTGTATTGAATGCTCAAAGTTTGTCTTTTTAGACATAGAACAAGACATTTGATATGAATGCATTTTTAAAAGACATGGACAATCATAAATAGTCGTAGGAATTTTTTTGACATTTTCTGCATTTCAATTATTTATAAGAATTTGTACCATGAATCAATCGACACATATATATATATATATATATATATATATATATATATATATATTTTCAATAGAATTAGGACGAAACAATTATTGATAGTATTTAAATTTGAATTTAAAAAGACAACAATTATTATATGAAGTCACTCGAAAATAAGTATAGAAAATGTTTATCAACTGATATTTATTTGATGACGAAAAAAATCACTCGTAAAATATTAACTTAAATATATTCTTCATTAAATTTTTTGTAGCATTCTTTTTTAAATTTATTTCACGCAAATCCATGCATTGACAACACACTTTCAAAGATAAAGTCTGACTTTTGCAAATTTGATATCTCAAATATAATGTTTTTCAAAATATAAGAAATATAATTTTTATAATATACGATAAAAATGTTATAACACAAATTATATATTTTCTCTGTCAATCTTTAAAATTACATAATTGTCAAGTATAAATATTAACATATCTCCCATGAAAACATCAAAACTGAGTGCTTATATGTCTAGGCAAATTTAAGCTCTAGAGACATTAATTGTTTATGTTTTAAACTAAGTTTACAAATTATGTGATTGTGACACTATCTGTTATAACCGGGTTTTATCGGTTATAAAGTTTGGAGTTGTTATTGATTAGTGACAAAGTTAAGGGGCTTTTTTGAAAATTTGTTTAAGATAAAATTTCTCATCCACCGCCTCATTGTTTATAGGAGTATTGTGTGAGTTGTGAAAAAAGAAAGAAAGAAAAAAACTACTATATATATATTGGGATTAAATGTATAAATTTGTATTTCATAATATATGAAATATGTAGTTATATGAGGATATTACAGTATCTATAACACAAGTTTGGCAATTATTATTGTTATAAGCTATATATATAACATACATGTCATTGTGACATCCTCAAAGAATGGGACCCAACACACCGATATACCTGCCAAAACTTCATTTCCTCATATGACGAATCATGAAGAGAGACCAACAATCAAGCTATCATCACCAACACAAAATTCTTTTTAATTTGCGCGCTTAGCCTAATTATATTGCATGGAGTCCCAAATCCTCCTACGAATAAAACTCTCTTTGTCCTTAAATATGTTTTTATTGGTAAACAGAAAAGAGACATAAAACTTATGTACATCGAATTTTTATTCCTTTAACAAAGGGACAAAGCACAAAAGAATTAAAGCTTTGTTAGCCGCCCTTTTGACGGAACAAATTAACGAGCAAATCATTCGCAACGAAAACATGTCTAAGACATATGTATGTATCGGAGGTGGTTTCATCTTGTTGATTGTTTTTGACTTTACAAAGGTTTTTTAGAGCCACTTATCTTTTTGTTTTCTTCTTCAAGGCTTAGATTTCCAAATTTCTAAGGATGACTCACTCCATCACCTCCTTTCCCTTTTCTGAGTTAATAAAGTTTCACCATGCATATTGTCATGTCCAAAATTAATAGAATATTTTCGTATGTAATAACAAACCAAAATTATTAAATGTTCGAAATTACATCCAAAATTATTTTTATTTGCAATTTTTTAAATCATGGAGTAGTTTTTTTAGATATTCGAAAAGATTTAAATACCATTTTCAAAAAAATAATAGAAATAATTATATGTGAAGTTATTGAAGGAAAAGGGTGTACTCACCAGTCACCAGTCAAATGAGGCTACCAATTAATTCACCCTTTTGTATTTTATTTTTTAATTCCTAAATATATCACTTAAAAGTTAGTCTCACTCCATGCAGCCGATGTTTTGGACTTGTTTAGTTTTGACCATTATTTTTGTTTTTATGTGACAAACCACCACGTTCCTAGTTATTGTCTAAATATAGTTACAAAAAGAAGTGTAAAAGTAGAATCATCAAACTTAATTTTCATCAGGTTTTTTTTAATCATAACTCTTTGTACACCTCAACTAATCTCATAGGGTCTAGAAAACAGATAGAAAAATCATCAATGATTTTATAGGATTCGAACCAATGATCTATCATGAAAATCTATCAAGACTTAAACCTTATTGGTAATTGAGCTAATCTTATGGTTTAATGAGTATAAATAGTAAATTTGAAATAATAATACAAAGAAGAAACAATTTTAAAGTGAAAAATGTTAATTATCAAAATTATTATTGATTCTATTAGATGAAATTGATGTATCAAACTTGATTATAAATCAAATCCCTTAAAAATCATTTGAAAAGAAAGAACTTATATGGATTACAATCAATTTTACAATATCTTGTAGTAATAATTATTACTATTACATAAATAAAAATTTTGAAATTGATTTTCCCCTTAAAAATATGTGGCATGTTTTTGTCTATAAAATTGGGGGATAAATCAAAATATTTGTAGCCGCATTCGTGGTGTTCAACTTAACGGATTAAGTCCGCCCGACACGTTTAATTAACTTTAATACCATACAAATTTGAATTAAGTAAATAAATATAACTTGCAATAACAAGAATGATAATTTTGAAAGTTTAAAACCCAATATTTTAACCATTATAGGACATAAAGTGGGAAAGTAGTTTTGTGAAAATTGTACACGTTGGGAGATTATATATTAATAGCTTTTAAATACCCTTTTTAAATTTTGAAGTGTGATTGACAATTTCATATATACATATATATATGCCTTTTGAACGGTTTATACAGATTATATAATATGCCATGCATCGAGTTTGCTTGGTCGTATCTGCCCTTAGTTTGACCCAAAACATAGATCTCTCTCCTGGCCTCTCTTCCTCACTCTTTCCTTAAAAGACCATATGCATCGTATATATATAGCCTACTAGCCACACAAGGGTTTTTCAATAATACCATTCATCATTTTAGATACAGCAGATATATACATATAGAGTGAGAAGAACCACAACTAGTTCTTAGAGAGAGAAACAGATTTGGTGTCAAAGATGGAACAACAAAAGGCAGCAGCAAAGCCAATAAGCAAGATCTTGAAGTTTCTACCAAGAGCAACATCGTCTGTTTCATTTCAAAACCCTCCACTTTACAGTCCGGCAAAAGATAAGAGATCGTCGGAAAAAACCCACAAATCCAATCTCGGAATTGGTTTCTCAGGACCTATGGTTTCCATAATTCCGTCGGACAATCGCCGGAAAATCAAGAACGATTCAACTTACGCGCTTGTATATGAACCCACTTCTCCAAGGGTGTCTTGCATGGGTCAGGTCAAGTGCAAACACTACCGGAAAAAACTCGCCGCCGCTAGCGCTGGGGCCACCAACAAACTACCACCGACGCTCGCAAAACCCACCAATAAAGTTTCACGAACAACGTCTTTCACCACCGTAAGAACCCACTACAAAGAAGACGAAGAAGAAAAGTCAGCAAAAGTCGATCCAGTGGTTGTTAAGAGTAAGAAAAAATCAGGAATCCGTGGCCTATTCCGCGGCGGATCTGTCAAAGGCGGGAGAAAGTCCGATGCAACCAACAACAAGTCGAAGACGGAGTTGAATCTTCATCAGAAGGCTCCATGTTTGAGCACAATGAAGAGATTCTCTAGCGGGAGAGACGCTTTTTCGAATTTCGATTGGACAACACAGGTTGCACCGTTGGATTCCGCTCATCGGAATTATTTCACGGACGACGAAAGATGTGGTGGAAGCGACGGCGATGAAGAGATCAAGATCCCTTCATCAGCACCAGTCATGGAGAGAACCAAAGGGGTTTGTGATGATTTCATCAGGGTTGGAGGTGTAAACTTAGAGCCAAGAAAAGAAATTAACTTGTGGAAGAGAAGAACCATGGCTCAACCAAAGCCACTTCAATTGCAAACCGTTTAGTTTCGTTTTGGGGGTTAAGTTCTTGGGTTACTTTTTTTTTTTTTTTTTTTCAATTTTTCTTGTATTTTTGATGACTTAAATATGTGAATATTAAGAAATATCTGGTCATTTACATCAAATTCCAACATTTTTGTTTTATAATTCTCATTAATATTTAGATTCAGAAAACAAGGCATTTATAGACTTATAATTTACATCTCATTCATTCCAATATTGGTCTATTAACACTCACATATGTTTATAACTGATAATTGGTTGCTAAAATTGATGATATATATAGAGATATAATTCTCGCATTAAGGATGAAAAAGAAAATCTGATAGTCGAAAAAGCTGGAAATTGAATTCAACGGAACCAAAGAAAAAAGAAACCCTCAAAACCATAATGAAACCACCATGTTTTTTACCATGATGTTGGCAATGGTCGGTTTATGGACAAAACTGAAACTCGAATAATTTTATTATATGATTTAAATTTCTTACAATTGATGATTGTATTTTAGGTAAATGAGGCATACAAAATGTAAATATACGTTAACTGTTATAACTGTCGAACAATTTTGTTACAGTGAGACTTAATTATTTGATAACTTCAAATTTTATGAAACTTGTATCTTGAATCACTAATTTAAGATAATTAATATCATTAGTTAAAAAGATAGTTAACATTTTTTATTAAATAAAAATTAATATTTTCTTAGGAAATTCAATACATGTTTCTATCTCTCTTTCCTCTCCTCCCTCGTATCTTTGTATCAGCATATACGTACAATTAAATATGCACATAATGTGAACTAAATGTAAACAATCTTAAGAAATTTTTTACTATGATGTTCACAAGTGTTGCATTTGATTTAGATTCATTTTTTATTGATTTAGTTGGTGTTTACAATATATTCACAAACTATATCAGATTTTATAATTTTAAAATGTTTTCATAAACTATATATTATTTTAAGAAAGTGTTCATAATGTACATATTCAATTACATGTTTGTGTAGTTATATAGAGAGAAAAGAAAGGAGGGGTTGAAGAAAAAAGAAGAGAAATGAGAGAAAAACTAAAAAAATATATATCTTTCGTTTTATTTTTCAACTAATTTTTTATATTTTGAATTTGATATCGAGAAAAGACTCAAAGAATAACTATTTGCTACAAAATTTATTAGAACTGTTGTATGGTTGATAAAAAAACAAAATTTCAAAAGATCTAAAAGAATGTCACGATCCGAAAGGGTTAACCATACGATTTCCTAAGGATTTCATGCTCATCAATTTTAGAATGGAATCAATATACGTCAAATCACATATTTCTAAATAATAATTAAACTCACATTAATATTATAAACAAAAACATAATATTTAATAAAAATATATAAAATAAAAATATATACCAATATCGATATTAACAACACTCTAAAAACCATTTGGCATGTATCCATCACCAATCCAAATTGATACATCTATGGGTGGTTCATATGGTCCTTCGTATGTCTCTCTCTCTCTCTTGTGGTCTTTTCACCTAATTTAGCTCATTTAATTATTAATATTTTATTTGTTAAATTAATAAAAAAAAATATATTTAATATTACATGTACTTGAATATAATTTTGTGTATGAATTACTGTTAAAAATAATAAACTCAAAGGAGTCCGGATGAAAATATTCCAAGTCGGCCCACCCGGTTTGTATACACGCTTAATCTAATAAAGCCGGCAGCCGCCTTTCCAATTTTCACACTCATATTCATTTGTTGATAATATATCATTTATATGCAACAACAATTAAATGAATTTCTGTACAAAAAGAATTATTCAACCCAAAATTAAGCTATTAATGAATATTTAATTATTAGATGTAGACAAAGTCCATAATTATCTGCATAAATTTCTTATTTTGAAAGTCAAAATGTACCACATCCAACCACTTGGTTTCCAACCATACTTGTTAACACTTAAATTTGGCTTTTTCTCAATTCATTGGATACCAAAGTCCGAAGGAATCAAGCAACCAATCTAAGGAGTCGTTTATCCAATTGTTTACTCGGTAAGTGCTTACCGATAAAAGTCAACACTATGATTTATTTCGATGCGTAAGATTTTAGTATATATCAAAACATATCGAATGCAACAATTTACTGGGTAAGAGTCGTCATCCTCACTTACTGAATAAGACTCTCCATCCTTCTCATCGCTCTTACCTGGTAAGATTCGTGGCTCTTTTCATGTTCATCCAATGTATCAAATTTATTAGGTAAGTACTTACCAAGTAAGTGTTTAGTAAACGACCCCTAACATTTGTTTATTAATTAACATTAATGTTTTCTGTTTTTGGTTACATTATTTTGTAAAACAAACAGAAGTCGCTTAGCGACAAAATCCAAATACATTTGATAGAATTATTAAATTAAAAAAATATCAATACCAAGTCTACAGTTTATATTTATAATTTACAAAAAGACCCTTCTATTGCCAAAAAAAGACAGTAACAATCTAACTACTCGTACTGTTTCTCTCAGTAAATACCATTCTCTAAGAAACCTGATGTGAAAACATAAAACAGAAAGATTATCAAACAAATTGGCCATAGTTGGTATTTAGTAAAAAATTATTGGCTTGATCTGGATTTTTGTCAATAGTATAAGGGACTAAAATGTAAATATTTGTGGTTGTTAGAAGTGTGCATGCTGTTTCCGCTCCAACCAAACGATATTGACGAGAACAAATCATAATCCGGACCCGCACCAATTATTTGAACAGGTAATGATGTCATGATTATTATTCTTTAAGATGAAGGTTTGAAAAAATCGTCTGTATTATTTATTATCTATATTATTTATAATTTAAAATTACAAATAAATTAAGTAAAAATATAATTTATTAAAGCTACATATTTGAACTTATGTAACTAAGTACAACAAACATGATCAGATACAAGATAAATATATGATTTTAACTATAAAAAATCTAAAATATAATTAAGATAATAATTAAGTCCAAAAATTAATTATTTTGTTACAAAACTTGAATTAAGTTATAATAAAAGAGTAAATAAAAAACTACACAAAAAAAAGAACTTTTAAATAGTTAACTTGATATTAATATCAATATTTTTTTTATCAAAATTTTATAATATCTTCATATTTGTATTTTACTCAAAAAATAAAAACATTGTAGTTTTTTCAAAACTGCATAAAATCGTATTATAGCATTGATAGACACAAAAAATAAAGCGAAACATTAAAATCGATAATGTATCTCGCTATATTGCACAAATATTCTTATAATTAAAAATAAAATATTTTTTTATTAACTTGGATATCCTACCCGTTATGCGAGCCAACTAATCCCAGGACGACCACTTGCTTTGCAGATAGTCTAGAGTCACTGCATTTGAACTTCTGTAGCCACAAGGGAATTTTTATTCTTCCTTAAATTTGAACATTACACAAAGAATGAATAGTTTTTTTTATTAATAAGACATTGTTCGGGTTTAAAAATATGTTTGACTGATGATAAGTATGTTGAAACTTAGTCAAAAATGATCTCATTATAATTATGATCATCTTAAGTAGCCATTGTGGAAGAAAAAATTGAGACAAAACTAACATTTTATTATTATTGAAAAAACTGTAATTTGTATAGATATAGGCTAACTTATACATTATATTTATAAAAAATAAAAAAATAAAAAATAAAAAAACCTCAAGTAACGTTCAAACGGGTTTCGGATATTTTCTATTAATACCCACAATATTCCTTATATGTTTTAAATTATCTTCTTAATATATCAGTTTATGTCATTTTACATTATCATCAAACTTATCAGTTAATTTTTATTAAACATGTCTAGTTCATTAGCTAACTGTTAATTTTTCAGCCAACAACCACATTTAACAACTATTTATCAAACATAACTTAAGTCTTCATGCTAAAAGATAATGACAAAAAAAATCTACATAAGCAACAAACAATTTTCAATATCAACAAAAACTACTATGTTTTCTTCAAAATGAAGCAACAATTTGTTGGTTGGACATTTTATTATAACTTGGAAATTACAGATAAGCCCAAAATCAGGGCCGGTCTTTGGATTCTGATGCATTGTATTGAAATGCTAAAACTGTTGCTATATTTATTTTTTTAAGTAAACGAAACGTACAACTTTTCAAAGAGTTAGAGACTTGGTCAAGCTAGATGACTTATTCTCACTCTAAAGGAATCAGATTGGTCGAACGAGAAGAGAAGAGGAACAAAAGGAATCGGCTTGGTTGTTCAGTTGCTTGATGACTATATTCACGTTGCCTTTCTTCAATTAGATTATCCACTTAGGTGTCGTTTACCAAACATTTATCTATAAGTGTTTACCGATAAAATTCAACACTATCACTTATCAATATGATAACATATATTTTAACATGTAAAGAATTAAAAATATTTGAATTACGTTTAGCAATAATTACTACTGATTCATGTTCACTAACAATTGTTCCAGATAATTTTAACATGTAAAGAACTAAAAATACGATTTTTATAGTATGTGCTTAGTTTCGGTTAATCCTTAGGCTCTTTTTGATTACGTAGAAACTTGGATTATTTTTAGCCTTTGTAATCGTAATCTAATTTCAATAATTTTTTCCATAGGTTAGTTTCTTTATTTTAGAGCTCGGGGAGTGTCTTGAGTTCTTTGTTTGGTTGCCTGGGGTGGGGTATGCCCCTTCATTTATGTTTACTTCGGGGGTTCTCCTCCATCGGTCAATGTATTCTTACTTACCGAAAAGAAAGACTAGTTAGGTACCGTAGGTAGAGCATATTCCAACACTTCGGATAACCACTTGACATTGGCACCTTGGCCAGGTAGATCCGTCCCACTCTCCGGACCTCACCTCTGCTTTTTTGGAGTACRGGATGACTCGGATGGGCAGATAAAACAGAACCTGTCAGTTACGCCTTTAGGGGCCGCCACGTATAGCTTTAGTTTATGYTGTAGCATCGGTTATTGCTCTGGTTACGAATGACCCAATCTATCTATGRCAACCACCCCTACTTTTAGTAGATGGAGATGCGCACCTAGGAAAGCACGGAATAGACCTACGTGTCGGCCAGTGCCGGGGCAGAGATAGGGACCATGAAAGCATGGGATTCAATCGAACCTTTTCGGACAATTCCTAACGCAGAAGAGGGATGCTAATAAGCTGACAGCTCAGGCATGGCTTCAATAGCGAAAGAAGTTCTTTCTGATTTGAATCAAGAAAGACAATGAATTTACGAGATCTTGATCCGTTCAGTGCCTTCACTTGTGAACAACAGGGACCCATTCTGTTGATTGCTTCTCTGCCCCARCTCTAACAAACTGGTTTTTCTTTCTCACAGAATTAGGGAAATCATTAGATTCTTCTTCCTTCTTTCGGGCTGTCTACGAACCCTTCTTCTCGTATGCAATTTTCTATTCTTTCTTTGAACCAAAAGAGAAAGGGAAAACACTGGCCAATTTCACACTTTCTGAATGTGCCATTTTACCGAATGTGAAAGCGAATCACAAGACACTCATTCGTTTCAAGAACAAGAGAAAGGATCAGGTCTTTCAGCTAAAGATCAATATAGAAAGCAGAGTCCAACGTACATGTGTAAAGCATATAACAACATATCATATGCCAATAAGYCTCTTTCGAGAGCATTATAATGGTATGCCCAGCTAACTAAGGGACATACCAAAGATTGGGACCTGAAGTGGTAGAACCCRGTGAACCAGGCGTACTACTGAACATTGATTCTCTCTCCTGAACTATAAATCATTATTTATAGCTAGCAACTAAAAAAAACTACAAGCAACTACATAAACAACCCTGGGGTAAATTGAGTAGTCCGCCCTACCTACTAATTTACTCAACTAAGCTTGCATCTTACTATAGGGTTTTCTATAACCTAAGACTCTTAGATAGAGAGTTTCAAACAAAATGTGCCCCCAGTGGGGAACTAAACKGCTGGCCATTCCCTAACCTATCTATATATACGCTTAAACCTTACTCGGATTAACTGGGCAAGGGTTCGTAGCGCTTACCATTCTTTGTGATTGCTTATTCGATTCCTAAAAGTGGCTTAAAAGCTCCTTTAGCATAAGAATTTTATAACTAATCAATAAGCAAGGACTCACTCATTTCCCAGCGAGGACCATAGACCTAATAAAAGAGATATATGCCAGCTCGAGTGCAAGCATCAATGATTATGTCCTGAAAGAATAATGATTCTTCTATAGATAAAGAATCTGTGAAGTTTGATTCCAAAAGTGATAAAAAGCATGGTAAAAAGTGACTAGGAGTCATTATGATATCGGTGCCAACTTGGTTCACTTCTTAGTCGAAAGATAAATTATATATTTGTCAAGCGAAGTGAGCTTTACTGAATTACCGGTGAAGAAAGGGAAGGGCTCGGAAGACAGGCGCATTATAGCTGYGTGCGTTAAGGTTGTTTTTCTTGTAGTTAGATGGAGCCCGGTTCTCCTTTTTAAAATGGGATGGCTTCAACGCTTGACTCCGGACAATCAACGTAAACAAAGACTCAACCTAAGCTAAGGCTCTTTCCCTCTATGGTTATTTTTTATCGTTTACTTAAAATTAACTTTTTTTATCATTGATTTATTTTTTAATTTTGTATATATTTATTTATCAAGGAAAAGTCTGTAAGAGTATTAATTTTAGGGAAAAGTCTAAAACAAACCAATGGACTTTAGTGTTTGGATTGATTAAGTTCTTGAACAATTTTTTGGAACAAATAATCTTTGGATATTTCAAAACATGTTAAATAACTCCTTGGGCTTTCTAAAACTTGTTAGATACATTCTTATGACCTATACAACTGGTTAATGTGGTAAAATAATGGAAAAAGTCCAAAAAGAAACCCAATGAACATTCATATTTTGAACGATTAAGTTCTTAAATATTTTTTGAACCAAAAAATATTTAGATTTATAAAATCAAACAAATATAACAAAAAATTACTTACATTTACAAAAAAATAATTACATTTAAAAATGTTTTTTGATAAAATTTATTTTAATTAAAATTAAAATATATTTTGTCAGTGAT
>NC_037540.1:7748185-7760881 GCF_001531365.2 Cynara cardunculus var. scolymus
TTTAACATGTTTTGGAATGTCCAATGACTTATTTGTTCCAAAAAATTGTCCAATGACTTAATCATTCCAAACACTAAAGTCCATTGAGTTTTTTAAACTTTTCTCTTAGTTTTATAGGTGATAAGGATGTATATAACAGGTTTTAGAAAGTCCAATGACTTGTTTAACAGGTTTTGGAATGTTCAAGGACTTATTTGTTCCAAAAAATTGTCCAAGAACTTAATCATTCCAAACATTAAAGTCCATTGGGTTTTTTAAACTGTTCCCTTAATTTTATCATAAATTGCCAAAAGAGGTAGGATGTTTGAAAAAAAACGCGATGGGTCTGACCATGTGCAGCCCGTGTGGTCGTATATGACATCAAATCCTACAGGGACATCAAGTTATCATCTATTACTAGTTTTGAATTTAATAATTTGAGAATTGGACAATTTAGCTTTAACTATAAAAAAAGGCATAAGACCTAGTAGTGATGGATATTGAATGTACATTGTGAATCGGTTAACGGCATCATTCCAACAACTCAATCTAATTTCTATTGTTCTTCAGAGTTCAACTATTTCGATTTTCAAGGCATTGAGTTTCATTTCCAGCCAATTAACGATCGTGGAATTAGATTCAAGAAATCAAAGATAAAATCTCTAATGATTGATTTTTACTGTTGATTGAACTTACCGAGTTGTTGTGTGAATCATATTATGATTTTATGAATCTTTAAATCTTTTTTTCAAAAAAAATCTAAATATCTAACTGATTATCATAAAGTTGTGTCATGTGTAGTCGTGTAGGTTACTGACCTACTAGACTAAGGCTGAGGGGCTTTTGTCATTTTATTAATCAGTCTTCCTCTTGCATATTGAAAAATCTAAGAATTGAAAATTGCAATGCACATGAGTAAATCATTGTATCAACATAGGTGGAGCATGTTGCACAACATTAAAAACATATTGTGATATTGTCTTAATTATTGACACTTGTTCTTTGCAATGCACGTAACATAGGTTATGAATTTTACAATTTATCATTGTTATTTTGACTTTTGTTTACTTTGAGGTTGACGTTACCGCATTAGATTTAGGGGCCATTTGATTGGTTTTTTTATTAAGTTCTATATGAATAAAGTTGTCTGTATGGATTAATCTATTTGTATAAGTTGGAAAAGTTTTTGTTTGAGATTGTTTTTTTTCATACATGTAAGAAGCGTTTTTTTAGTTAGGAGGGACATGTTTAGAAAATAAAACTTGACTTTTTATATAAAACTTCCCCTAGAAGCTTACTGGATAAGTCATTTTTTATATTATTAAGTCACTACGAAGCAATCATACATAGTTGAGAGAATAAGTTGTTAGTCCCAATAAGCTTATTAAGCTGTTAACAAATAGGCCCTTAGACTTTAGTCGTTAAATCTGTAACTTTTTTAGTTTTACTTTTTGTTTACTATGACAGTAAGTTGAATGTAATTTACTATTTTAGTTAAAAACTAATTATAGTTTTCCTTATCTTTTAAGTTTCATATATTGAAATAAAGTTTCTATTTTGCTAATTTCAATTTCGAAAACGGAAAACTGGAAAAGAATGATGCACAATCTTAATCTAGGATTTATCTTTTTATCATTCTATATTTTGTATTTGGGGTTTTGGTTTTTATGCCCTGCCCCCCTTGTATTTTTTTTATTATAATTTTATTTATGATTAGTATTTTATGATGCATAAAAGTTTATCGGACATCGAGTTTTTATAATTTAATTTAAGTTGATTTTAGGTTTTGTTTTTACAGAGTAAAATTCTATATCTTATTGGATTTAAATTTGACATTTCAATATCATTGTCAAAAAAAAAGTTATTCATGACATAAAGTCCAAAAAAACCTAATAAACTTTCTTATTTTGAATAATTTAATTTTTAAATTGTTTTTTTTTAATGAGAAGATCATTAAATTTTCTCATTTTAAATGATCAAGTCTTCGAACTATTTTTTTGAATGAAAGAATCATTAAACTTTTTTCTTTTTTAATAATTAAGACCTTGAATTTTTTTAAATAAATAAATTATTGAACTTTTACTAGTCAGTTAATGTAATTTTTTTGTTAAAAAGATGCCGATAACCAATTTTTAAAAGTACAATTGTTTAGTTATTAAAAAATATTCAGGAACTTAATCAATCAAAATGATAAAGTTTAATATTTTTTCATTCAAAAAAAAAAATCAATAATTTTTTTCATTCAAAAAAATAGTTCAGAAACTTAATCATTCAAAATAAAAAAATGTTTGGTTTTTTTATTTTTATTTTTATTTTCTATAAAAATGGAGCCTATATAAAAAACAAACATGTCGTCGGTATTGTCCTTAACGTTACCGACAATTCGATTCAATTGATTTATGTTGATAGCATTTTAATCCACCTATTCATATATATAACTTCGTCGTCATCAAATTTAAAACTATATATGAATTGACCACATCATTAAAAAAAACCCAATGCACCCCAATAATTTTATACCCAATATATTATAAAACCATAAAATTACAAATAAATAACACTTATCTTCTTTAACATAAACGATGACGCGGGATTTTTCTAAATTGTTACAACTTCTCAATAATTCATCATGCTCGATAAAGTATCGGCTCTAATATATTTGGTAAAACCTGAGCCTAAATCAACAGGTCGATCTACTAGTCTCCAAATCAATTTTAGATCGTAATCAAAGTTATTGACAATCCACTATTTAAAACTTGTAATGAGCTTACAGATCTTAGGTGGTGTTTGTTTTTTTTAAAGCTCTTATTTTACCACTTATGTCTGATTCGGTCAGACATAAGGCAATTCAGACCGTTTGTTTTTCTTTTTTATTTCAGAGCCATTTATCACTTATTTTCCTCCTAAAAGTTAAGTGACCGTTTGTTTTTCTTTTTCTTTCAGAGCCACTTATCACTTATTTTCCTCCTAAAAATTTAGTGACCGTTTGTTTTTCTTTTTCTTTCAGAGCCACTTATCAYTTATTTTCCTCTTAAAAATTAAGTGATAGTCTAGCCACTTATTTTCCTCTTAATCCTGAATATTGTCCAGAGAAGCGATTTCTACTTCATCATTTGATCGACTTCACCCTCCTCATCATCTCAATCGATCGAGTTCACCCTCCATCGCCTCTGGTGGCTTCAAATCAGATCCAAATCAAGAGGGTTTCTTCCCTGTGGGTTTTCACCACTGTATGTTTTCATTCCTGTGCAAACCAGTAGTTGTGCACCTTTATCCTCGTGAATCAAGGTATTTTCGTCCTTGTAGTTTTCATCATGATGAATATTTGCTTCGATTTTAGAGGTGGATTTGGACGTTGGATTTTAGAGAATGAGTGGTGGTGGACGGTGGTTGATGGTGGTGGGATGAGGGTGGAGATTGAGAGGTAGGCTTGATCCGAAGGAGAAGGAAGAATTAAGGGAATCTTGGGAACACAAACAGAAGTGAAATCAGAAATTATACATATTGATATGTTTTGTTGGTTACAAAAGCAAACTATTGATTCAGATTTCAGACTTCAGACGTTTGTCAGTTTACAAAAACAAACAGTATGACTGATTCAGATTTCAGACTTCAACACCACCTCTTAAAAATCAGAAGTGAAATCAGACTTCAGACTTTAGCACCTCTTAAAAAACAATCGCCACCTTAATGTGGGACAAATCGAAACAATTTTCACCCAATTAAATAAGCTCATGGTCTCACAAATCTTAATTTTAATCAAAGTTGGACGAATTGTTGCAACCTATTTCATCAAGGTTATATGTACAACATTTGATGTTGTATTTTGGGTAACATAACATCTGGGGTTGTGTATCGGGTGGAAATTGATCGAATCAATATCGGATAAAAGCCTAATAAATAAAAATTATTCAAATAGAACACCAAACAAAACAAATAAAACGTGTTAGGTACAAGCTCGGTTTCATTTTAAAACCAGGATGGTTACAAATTGTAGAGTGAATCGAATGTATAATTGAGTTTGTCATATAATTAAGAGTGAATTATACCGGTGGTCGATGTGGTTTGCTCAATACTTGGATTTAATCTCTAAAAATAACCTATCTACACTGGTGGTCCTAACTTTTCATTTTCATAACATTCATGGTTGCTCCACTTAACATCGTTAGTTAGCAAACGTCATGAAGGACTAAAAATTTAAAAACTATTTTATATATATGATTACAAATCAAATATCATAAAATAAAATACATATTAAATAAAAATCTTTATATTTATATAAAAACTACTAAATTCACAAAAGAGTTTCAGCATTAAAAAATCTCAAATTGAAAAGAGGCAAATAAATCAAGATAAATTCACATATTATTTGGGTTGAGAATGAATTGAAATATACGAGCAAAATATTGAAAACTAAGTTCAGTTAACATGAGATTATTAATGTACAGTCAAATTATAAATAATTAAAATGACAACAAAATAAGAATTATAAATTAAGATTAGAAAAACACTGACTATTCAAACAGTTAAAACAATATCACTACGACAAAATTAGGTTTATATGACGGCAAAAGAAATTAAGCATCCTAAAAACCCATCTTTTTATTGGAACTTTTTTAAACAGTGTCATCTATTATTGGTAATATAACACTTTGTATTATAAGTATCTGAAAAACTTGTTAGGATACTTAAAAACGTCTTATAAACTTATTACAACGCATTTATATATGGCGCTTTGTTTTTTTGTCCAATAAACCGTGTCTTGTAAAATGTTCTATTAGGATACTTGATTTTTTTGGCGTCATATGAACCTAATTTTGTTGTAGTGATAATTTGTCCTAATTGTTTGAATAATCAACTGTTTTTTATTCTTAATTTATAATTTTCATTTTGTTGTTATTTTAACTATTTATAGTTTGACTGTATATTAATAATCTCACGTTAACCCAACTTAATTTTCAAAATATTTGCTCGCATATTTCAATTCTCAACCCAAAAGATATGTGAATTATCTTGATTTCCTTTGTTTTTTCGAAATTTGAAATTTTTTAACATTAAACTTTTTTTATCAATTTAATAGTTTTTTAAAAAATATAGAGATTTTTATTTAATATGTACTTTATTTTAAGAAATTTGATTTGTGATTGGATATATAAAATATTTTCTATTAAAAAAAATGTGAATCACATTAAACTTTAGAGCAGATTATACTTTTGGTCCCTATAATTTGTTCAAATATCGGTTAGTGGTATTAACTAACTTGTTAAGTGGATGAACCATAAGTGTTATGAAAATGAAAAGTTAGAAACTACCACTATAAATAGTTTGCTTTAAGGACCAAACCCAAAATTTAAGCAAACCACAAATACCACCAAATGTAATTCAGTCTATATAAACTAAAAAAGTTGCTTTAGTTCAAGCTTAAACTAGATCAAGCCAAAGGAACAAAATATAACAAGTATCCACAATTCACTCCCAAACACAAGAGCCGTTTACCCAAACTCTTACAAATCAAGAGTTTATCGGTCGAAGTGTTAACACTTATATTTTCATGTACGTGATTTTTAATACTTAATAAAATTCTTGATTCTTATTATATTTATTTGATAGAATAAATAATCAGATAAACATTCATTAGATAAACGAATGGTACCTAACAAAAGAGATTACGTTTTAAAATGCAATTTATGGAATACAAGTGATTGATTGACAATGAGTTATAATTTTAAAATGTTGAAAAAAAAAAAGAAATATATATAATATGCCGTTTGTTTATTTAATTAATATTAGAAGGGGTGTTTCAACTAACGTGGTTTCAACCATATTCGCAATAAAACGACAAACGACATTTATGACAAAATACTTTAAAACTCCTTGTTAGTTAACGAGTAAAAATTTGCGTTTACTGCTTTCATTATATCGAGATTTGATTAGTATAGGAGGTTTTTCTGATTGTTAATTTTATTGTCTCCAAAATTTGTCATGTAAACAAGCCAACCTTAAAACGGGACCTAGAATTTAAATGAAAATAATGTTTGACTAGCGGTGGTGACCACTAAAACAGATACCGTATTAAGGTGATATATCAAAATGAATGTTAATTAGTAATATTTTATTTTATGTCTCATCTTGTTCTACCTATTTTAGTGAAACAAGAAAAAAACTTTTTTTTTTTTGTCTCACGTTGTCCCAAGTCGCACCAAACGTTGGACAGTGAATTTTTGTTCTATCTTATGTTGCGTCAAACGTGGGACAGTAAGTTCTGTCTCATTTTGTCTTGTCCCATGTACCAAACACAGTCAAACTAACCAACAAATTCAGGACCTCCACACAATTTTGACCATGACAAGTTGAAATCTTTGGCACGCTTCGTGATCCATTGGAACGAAAGGGGTTGTGTCCGTGAATAACCGGTCAAGTTGATGTCATCTAAAAGTATTTTTAAAGAAAATTAGTACAAACTTATAACGCTAATCTCGATAATAACGAGTTGAATAAATAAATAAGTTTATTTTTTAAATGATGGTGATTTGGTTACGTGTTACATGGGAAGTAACAAACAAACTAAATATGAGCATGTGCTTGTTTCATATAAACAAATCATGCATTGAGTTGGCAGAAGCAACCTGGAAATAAGAGCAAGAAGAGATGAAAATTAAAGTGTTATTTATTGTTTATTTCTTCATTTTTTTTTATGGAAATTAAAGAGTGTTATTTATTGTTTATTTGTTCATCGTTGGTCCTGATGTATATTAGTTGAACTAATCACTTGTCCATGTGACCTATGTTGTGTCTAATAATGATTGGTCTTATGTGGATGATGTGAAATTCATAAATGAAATAACTAGTGTTCAACGCGGTAAACACCACCTTCCATAATTAACAACCATGAATATATATATATATGAAATAATTTTATTAAAATAAATTGTGAAATCGACGATTTTTACAGTTTGTACAAATAACTTGGTTTATAAAATATTATTCCCATATATAAATATATATATATATATAGATATATATATATATATAGAGAGAGAGAGATGAGCGATCAAATGCAAAACACCTTCATCCATCGATTTCATTGTTTAATCTTATAAATTTTTTTATGAAATTGTTTCATATGATACATTTTTTGATGAAGTTGTTTCATATATGATTATGAAATTGTTTTATATAATATTTAATGAAATTGTTTCATGTATTTCTCTAAAATTAAAATAATGAAGATGATAATATTTATGATTAACACCCTCCATAATAAAAATGATTAATCAACCTCTCATAATTACAAAAAAAAATGAACAAAATGAAAAATTATAATTGATTGAATGAGATTTGTACGATTACCTTCAAAATGTTTTATCATACATTCTAGAGTTAAAAATGTAGTCACGAGTTTGTATGGAGGAAGTGAGATTGTGTGAGGAACATCTTAAGTTAAAAAAACATAAGGTAAGTTATACAAGATGTTGCATACAGTATGAAGGTTTTTGTACAAGCCTACTATTGCTTAGTTCGTGATTTTTAAATCACGTTGAAGGGGATAAACATATGATAATTTTAATGTGTGTATGGTCATATCTTTGTATCGCAATGGAGGTGTTCTACGATGTTGATTTGAAAAGCAAACATGCTATGTTAGTATGTCGGGTCATGATGCAAGTAAGTTAAGTGAGTTTATCGGATTACAAGATTTTTAGCCCTTCATCTCCAATTGAAATCATTTACAATGATGGGTTTCTTAATAGAAAGCATTACTAAGACACCAAAAACAATCTTTAACAACCATCCTACTAATACTATGACTTCAAGCATAACAGGAATCCCTAATTAGAAATCAAAACTCCATTAATGAAGACTCTAAGCTTCAGGAAACAAGGTTTACCTTGAGGATGGTGAACTTTTTACTCTCAAATCTTCACTTATTCATAAAAACTCCAATGAATTTAATCTCACCTATCCTATCTCCCTAGAGCTTTTCCAAAGAAACCGTCGGTCAAATGAGGTTAGTAGGCATGGGAATGGACCCCAACCCGTCGGGGAACCCGGTCCACCCGCCCCGGTCGGGGGCGAGGATTCCCCGCTAAATCGGGGATGGGGACGGGTATGGTACTCCATGCCCCGTCCCGTACCCGTTATATATATTAATTAATAAATTATATATATATAATTTTAACTAAGGCAGTAATTCATAATTTTCTATTTTCTAACTAAGTTTATAATCTAAAACTGTTATTTTTTAGATGTTAATATGTAATATTTTGGATGTCAAGTCAAAATACAATTACTCGATAAATTTTGTATATTACTCGATATGATTTTATATTACTCAATATCTTTTGGTACATGTGACTTTAAATTTTTTTGGATTAAATTGAATTTTTTTGGTTTTAGGTTATTAGTTCTTATATGATGTTGTGGTTTTTTTTTTATCAAAATAAATTCATTTTGCTTTTAGGTTTATTGAAAATGTTTGAGATTTAAACATGTATGACCTCTCACATATTTAATGTAAAATAATATTTTTGATGAAGTATATTAATACAATGAACTCATCTACTCACAAAATGAGTCACCATTGCAATATGGAATCTCGTTGCTTTAATGTGGCCACAACTCATACTCATTGTTGACTCGGCAAAGGTGATCCTCGCTTTAAAGGCTTACTCAGGTTTAGGCACTTTCATCCATCACACACACACACACACACACACACACACACACACACACACACACACACACACACACACACCAACCATCAATGCAAATGAAACATTACCATACTCTACATATAACTCACAAACATGTAAAAGCTTACATTATCATGACATATCATCATTTTTATACATCTTAGTAAGAGCATTTTCTATTATAAGTTTGGCAGTCTTATTGTGAATCACACCTACACAAGTAAAATATTTTGCTAAGTATTGTAGTTGAAATCTTTTAGTCATCCAACCAATATTCAACTCGAGCTCTCTTAAACTTCGACCGAATCAGTGAATCCCTAAGCCGATCAAATATCTAAACGTTTACTTTAGTCAACTTTTTTATTAAATTAATTTATTATGACGTACACACTGCATTGCTCTCATACATTTACTTAGATACAAAAATATTAACGATGTCAATAAATCTTATCTTAGACAAAATTGGATATTTTCCTTCCAAAATTAAATATACTCAAAATTGACGAACTAAATGATAGTCCATAGGTTAACACGATTTACAATATTTGACTCGAAGTCTTAATTTAAATTCCTTAGTGTTACATTAATAAATTTCTGGAGGTTAATACCAAATAATTAAAATGTTAAACATTTAATTAATCACCAAAAAATTAACAACAATGAAAATAATTAACTTTAAAAACCCAGTAACGGTATTGGGCTTAGCCCAACCTCTGTTATATATAATATAACTAATATAAGAAAAGAAAAGCAGCCTCAAAAAGACACCCCCAGTTTCAAAGCATCCATTAATCCATTTGCAGGATGATTTATGGTTTTATTGCTTGTAAATTGTTAATACCAGTTATTACTGGTTGTGAAGAACAACATTACTCTGGTTCGACAAACCTCTAACGTTGTATTTAGTTGGTAATTTATGGGATATCATAAGATTTGTTTGTAAAAATGTTTTTAAATATGTTAAAAATATACTTTTTGTAATAATCAAGAGCACGAAATACAAAACGTTTTTACCAAATAAACACATAGTTGGGTCCATCTTATGTATAGTAAGAAAGAAAGATCACATTACATGAAAGTATTCAACGTATCCTGAATTACAAACTAGAGTCACCAAAAACTTAACTCACATTAATACAATACTACGTTTTATAATAAAAAGAATAAAGAAAATAAAAATTAAATATATAAAGTGTGCTAGATTGAGCATTTTTAAACCAAAGGTTTGATATCGTTTAAAGGCATGAAGGTTCGTATATCTTTTGTTACTTAATGTTCATAAATATGTTGTACCGATAAAATTGAAGTGTTTTGAATTACTTACATAAATGCTTTTATAAGCTACTCCGGCAAGGATACTCGTGCAATGCATCGAGACACATTTCAATTTCAATGTTTCGTTTTATTTTTTATCCATGTCGATATAATACAATTTTATATATGTGGTTTTGGGGAAGCGATAATGTTTTTATTTTTGAATAAAATATAAATTTAAAAATATCATATAAAATTTGCAAAAAGTATATCAATATTAGTATCAAATTATCTAATTAAAAGTTCTTGTTTGTTTATTTTTTTTAATTTAGAATTTTTATTATAATATTTAACGTAACGATTTAACTTAATTTAAGTTTAATAATATTTTTTTATAAAGATAATAATTAAGTATTCTGTTAGAACTGAATAATTATCCTAATTATATTTTAGATTTTTTAGATTTTAAAATGAGATGTTTATCCTCTATTTGATTATGTTTATCCGCAAGTTAGTTACACGAATTCAAACATAGAGCTTTAATATGATGTACTTATGCATAATTTACTTGTAATCTTGAATTTTAAAGTAATATGCATTTATAAACAGTATTTTATGCATAAAAAATATTTTTAATAGTTTTTGTCAAATGTTTTATAATATTATAAGGTACTATAAGTAGTTATTTTGATGAATACTTGCCTTTTATTGGTTTATGGAAACAAGTAACAACCGACATAGTTGGGCTGAATCTTGGGTCAAATTTTGTTGGTCAATGTTATAAAGCAATGGGCCTACATTTTCTTTCTTCTCTTTGTTTCTTTTCTTTTTTACTAAAGAATCTTCTTTTCTTTATTTTCTATTTTTATTTTGTAATTTAAAAAAAAAAATTATCTGTATAGTCCAGGGATGTTGTGAGAAGGGAACTTGGGTTCTGGTGTTATGGTGAGAAGTGTAAGAGATGCACGTGATCAATCATCGTATCAAGCGTGATTCATAAGTGAGTTTGAGATTAAAGGTGATCAAGAGTCTATAATCCTTCTTACGATTCTCGCTTTAACTCTTCTTCTTACATGATCATCCGCATACACACACATATAGCCATATAGGGTTGGGTTCACATGAGACCAACTTGTTCTCGTGAGACCACATCTTTACACTTGAAACTTCACAATATAACATTTGTGAAGGTAAAAAAGACTGAACCTTCACAACAAAAACATTGTGAAGGTTATCTTCACAGTGTTTTGTTGTGAAGTTTCAAATATAAAAAGGTGATCTCACGAAAATGGTCTGATCTTACATGATCCAAAGCCTATATAAGATTTTGGGTTTTATTTTCTGTAAAGCAAGACATAAAAGTGAAACGGAAAATGTGGGAAAAAAAACATAATGAAATCGTTCTTAAAGTATAGGAAAGGAACTAGTACTTGTGTTTACAAATTTGTAGATAAGTAGATCGTACAAAATAGAGATACATAAAAGTCCAATAATAAATAGGATCAGATCTAGAAGGATCGGTTATGGGTCCATTCCAACTTTTCAGGTCCAATTCAGTTAAACAATAGAGATCTAGAACAGATGAAAAAAATGTCAAACTGAGGTGTGAATATCGAGCTTGATCAAAATCCAATTTATGAAGGTTTGAGCATCCAAATTTTTGTAGAAACACGAGTGGACTATCTATAAGAAAAAACAAAAAAAAATGGATACCAGTAAAGACCAATTAAGCTTGCCAGGCATAAGTTCATCATAGCTTCACAATTTGGATCATTAAGGACCATGCTACTCTTGTTAGGATCAAACCTTTTCTGAAAGCAATTAATTTATGACTAAATTTTTTTTAAAATTTCGTTTTATAGAACTTGTGATATTTTTCTTATCGATATCTTGTGAAAATCGAAATACTTAATGAAAGTATGGTGTTTGTCAATGTCTTGAATAACGTAAGGATGCAACGATGTTGGTTTCTTTAGACCTATTAATGTTGTCTTTGAAAAAGACTGTACGTAATAGTTAAATAAATAAAATCCAAATTGTTTTCACTTTCATACTAAATCACACATATACACACACACACATATATGTATATACACACACACACGTGTGTGTGTATATATATATATATATACACACACAAAAAAAAAAAAAGGTTTCGCTTCACTTTTACCTTGTCTTTATTTTGTGGGTCACATACTTTGTTTTTACTCGCATCAAGTGAGACCTATAATCTAAGGACAAACTTGTTCCTCTCATGTCTTAAGCAAAAGACACAACTTCGAGAAAATTTATTCGATTCACGTGAAAAATATTTTTAAGAATCATACAGTTTAGTGGAACAAAAGATGTCGATACATATTAGATCATATGTCATAAAAAAAATTAACAACTTTAATTTTCAAATCAAATAAATTCACACAGATTGAGAACCTAAAGTTATAATATACATAAACTATAAATAAAAATAAAATTAAATCGAACTGTTTGATGTGAAAATGGAGTAAAATCTGAAAGTTAGTTAAGAGGGGATGAGTGAAACTTGTACGCATTAGAACGTAAGTGAATCGAGTACACATCAGGGGCGGAACACAAACCTTCTAACCGTAGGGGCCGGAACTAGTATACTATATATTTCAAAGGTACCAAAAATACATTATCCAAAGTTATAACATAGTAAAACTATAAAACTAAACGTTAAATATAAACATGTCAAACATCGCAAATCAAAGTGGAACCCGTCTATCTTTCGCGACCTTGAACTCTTCCACAA